>NW_012267627.1:63325-65035 GCF_000151885.1 Dipodomys ordii | reverse complement strand
CATTCCCAGCACTGCACTTCAGGTTTCTTTCTTTCTTTTCTTGTAAGTTGGAAGAGTTGAAGTCTGGGCCTGGGTGCTGTCACTCAGCTCTTCAGCTCAAGTGGAGAGCTGTACCACTTGAGCTACAGAGCACATTCAGTTTTCTGGTGGTTCATTGGAGATAACCATCTCAAGGGATCTCCTGCTCAGGCTGGTTTTGGACCATGATCCTGAGCTCTCAGCCTGCTGAGTAAGTAGCTAGCATGACAGGCATGAGTCACCAGCACCCAGCTTCCACTTCAAGTTTCTAAGTGGTGAATAGGAGATGATAGTGTCATGGGACCTTTTGTGTGGTATAGTTTTGAACCCAGATCCTCAGCTTCCTGAACAGGCAGGATGATAGACCTGAGCTAAAGACACCTAACCCGTGACACTTTGCTGCAAGGAGGTCCTTGGCTCCACGTGGTAGAGTGCTAGCCATGAGCATAAGAGGAAAATCAGAGTCTAGGCTCTGAGTTCAAGGTTCATGATGGAGAAAACTAAACCAAAACAATTGTCTGCAGGAGACAATTCAATAGAGTTCAGTACATACATAAATTTGGCCCTGCCTTGGGAAATATCTGTGCCTCAACTTTCTCATCAGCACAATAATCTTACTTTTGGAGCTCTTACAAGGATCAGATGAAAGAATACACCCTGTGAAGGACTCAGCACCTAGCACCCCAGGAAGAAGATTCTTCATATAGCTGTATCCCACAAGCTGTCATTAGAATTAGGATGCTTTCATCAGTATCACCATTCCTTCAGAAATATGTCACAAACCAAACAAGTTCACATCTAATAGTTATTCTGGGGAAGGGGCGAGGGTTATCAGACTCAGGGGATGCACTCATAGGTTGTAAGTACTGTCCTAAGACCTTTTCCTCAAGGCTAGAGCTCTACCACTTTGAGCCACAGCTCAGAGTCTCACAGACTTCCTGCCAGGGCTGAGTTTTCAACCCACCAGTGTCAGATCTCATCCCATGAGCAGCTAGGGGTGAGACAGCAGCATCTGGTTGGATGGTGTTGGTTTGCAGCTGTTAACATCTGGCTGTCAGGATAGATGGCAGCTGTCATCTTCAGATTCTTGGCTTGCTCTGTCATGAAGAATTTAAAGTCCTGGCCTTGTATAGTTGCAGTTAGAACATTCTAACTTTTCTTTGTGCTTGAGTGACAGCACCACTTCTGGCTTTTCTGTACATGTGATAGTGTGGAATCAAACCCAGGGCTTCATACATACTAGGCAAGCACTCTACCACTGAGCCCCAAGAGTGGCAAGTGTAAAAATAGATATATACATAGCTTATATATATATATATATATGTATAAAATAAGAAAGATGTCTGTATATTATTAAATTATATATACTATATTACTATCAATTATCCATAAATTACTCTTTCATTGCTTATTGTTGAAAATATAATAAAATATTAATTGAAAATTAGTCAATGTAATATGATTATTGTTTTTAATTTTAAAATATAATCATATACTAACTACTAATGTAATTGTTTCTTTTATTTTTCTTTTTTTATTTTATTTTATTTTATTTGTGAAGATACTGTACAGAGAGATTACAATTACATGGGCAGGATAATGCGTACATTTCTTACCAAGCATTGCAGCCTCCTCCTTTTGTTTACCCTTCACATCCCTTCCCAGCCTCCCCCCTCCCCCCCAATCCCAATC
>NW_012267627.1:54125-54500 GCF_000151885.1 Dipodomys ordii | reverse complement strand
CTTCCCGGGGAGTGTTGTTTCCTGGTTTTCTCCCCTCTGTTGAGGCGTATGCTCAGCTTTTTACGTCAGTTGGGAGGAGTTGGTTGTGTTGTTCAGGTGCCGGATCCCCGGTCCTGGTTCCTGCCCCAGCCTGGAGCGTGCTCGTTAGGCCTGTGCTGATGTGTATACCACCTAAGTTATGCAGTCTGGAGCGTGCTCGTTAGGCCTGTGCTGATGTGTATACCACCTAAGTTATGCAGTCTGGAGCGCGCTCTTTAGGCCTGTGCTGCTGTGTATACCACCTAGGTTATGCCGCCTGGGGGACACAGTTCAAATTTCTTCTACTGTTGGTAGCCTTGACCCAGGGGCGCTGTTCCTGGCTTGGGCATTTAAGCT
>NW_012267627.1:14011-48238 GCF_000151885.1 Dipodomys ordii | reverse complement strand
TGTAATTGTTTCTTTTAGAACATTCCATTCATATGGATGTATGTCAGAATGCGTTCCTTAGGATCTCCCACCATTAGTAGGTGGCGGTCCCAGGATTTGAACCCTGGGCCTACGTTGCTGGTTTGGGCTATGGCTTGCCTGATAGCCCACCAAACTTCAGCAGTGTAAGATCACATACTCTTTCCGGGCCCTTTCATTTAGACCCAGGATGGTCACAATGCAAAGGAAAAAACAAAGTAAAACCGTCTTCTGGAACTTTCCAGTTTTATCCTTATTCTTCCCCCACTTTCTCTTTTTTTCTTTTTTGTTGTTTGTGGGGTCAGAAATCTGGGTCTGGACACTGTTCCTCAACTATTCAGCTCAAGACTAGTGTTCTACCACTTGAGCCATGGCACCACTTCCAACTTTTTTCTGCATATGTGGTGCTGAGGAATCAAGGTCAGGGCCTTATACATGCAAAGCAAGCACTCTACTACTGAGCCACCTTCCCTGCCATCCTCCTTTTCTTTTATCAGTCTTGAGATTTGAACTTGGGTCTTAGGATCTCAGAATGGGCTGTGGGTCCATTGGCTGCACCCCAGCCTAGGGTGATGGAACCTGAGGCAGAATTGCCACAAGCTGAGTTCAAGCCCCGGGCCTGGACAAAATAAATTGAGGTGGTAACTTAGAATTTGTTCCATTTTTCTAGCAGGCCTGGGATTTGAACTCAGGGTCTGGGTAACTCTGTGACACTATGGGGGAGGGGAAGCTCACTGTTGTTGAAGACAAGAATTTCAGACCAATTTCCAGGACTGAATTTAAGCACCAACACTGGAAAAATTAATATTCATACATGTGATCTTTTTACATACATGGGCTTACTCCATATGACATTTATTACCCTTATTTATTCATTATTTATTTTATTTAGTATTATTACATATATAATTATTTCATTCATTACATCTTATCACATGGATATATTTGCATATGGATTATACTTCATACTGAGACCCAGGATTTTTACAGAGAAGGAAAAAAAATGTGTAAAAGAAGGCAGGATGACAGATATCAGCCACAGATGCCTAGACTGTAACACATTTGGTAGGGTGCTAGCCATGAGCTCAACAAGGAAGGGACAGTGGCTAGGCCCTGAGTTCAAGATTCATGACTGAGAAAAATAAACCAAAACAATTGTCTGCAGGAGAAAACTCACTAGATTTCAGTACATACATCATTTTGGCCCTGACATGGGGACATATCTGAGCCTCAAGGTTCTCATCTGCACAATAATCTGTGGAGCTCTTACAAGGACCAGATGCAAGAATGCACTCAGTACACCATTCCTCATACAAGACTCATGACATAGCTGTATCCCACACGCTGTCATTAGAATTAGGGTACTTTCATCAGTGTCACCAAACTACACAAAGTTCACATCAAATGATTTAGAGGGGTAGGTTTTTTGTAGGGAGGGGATGGTGAGCCAGCCATGGGGATTCCCCTGAAAGCTTGGGGGTACTGTCCTAAGATCTTTTGCTCAAGTCAAGAGCTCTACCACTTTGAGCCACAGCTCAGAGTTTTGCAGACTTCCTGTCAGGGCTGGATTTTAGAACCACCAGTGTCTGATCTCAGCCTCCCAGTGTCTTGGATGACAGGGCTGCACGAGCCACAAGCATCTGGTTCCTTGTAGCTGGGTTGCAGCAGTTTACCTGTGGCTAAGTCAGGTTAGGTGGCAGCTATGAGCACTAGACTCCTTGCTTGCTCTACGATGATGTATTTGCAGGCCTATTCTTATATCTTTGCAGTCAGAACATTCTATCATTTTGTTTTGGTGCCAGTTCTGCATCTAAGTAAGTGTCTAGACACAGTTCCTAAACTTTTATGCTCAAAGCTAGTACCTGACTGCTTGAGCAACAGCATGACTTCTGGATTTTTCTGTGCAAGTGGTAGTGAGGAATGGAACCCAGGACTTTGTACATACTCAGTGAGCACTCTAACACTGAGCCCCAGGAGTGACAAGTGTATAAACAGATAAATGTGTAGATTGGTAGATAAAGATAGATAGATAGATGTATATGTATAAAACAAAAGATGTCTGTATATTATGAAACTGCATATGTGATATTACTACCAATTATTGGCAATTAAATTATTCCTTCCTTTTTAAGTATCATGATTGAATACATAATAATCTATTAATTGAAAATTAATCAATGTAGAATAATTGTTGTGTATAATTTTAGAATATAATCATATACTAACGACTAATTTAAATGTTACTTTTATAACATTCCATTTGTACAGATGTATATCAGAATGAATTTCTTAGAACCTCCCACCATTCATTAGTGACAGGTCCAAGATTCGACCTCCAGGTCTAAGTTGCTTGTTTCAGCTATGGCTTCCCAAATAGCCCACCAAACAATAGCAATGCAATGTCATGTACACATTCTGTGGCTTGTCATTTAGACCCAGGATGGTCACAATACAAAGGAAAGAAAAAGTAAAACCACCTTCTTCAACTTATCAGTTTTATCCTTCTCTTTTTATTTATTTTTTTTTTTTTGCCAGCTCCGAAATTTGAAGTAGGGTCGTAGGATCCAATGATCAGCTGTGGCAGAGATGCGAAGACCTGAGTTCAAGTCCTGTGCTAGGCCAAAAAAAAGTAATAATAACAATAAGACCCTGGCTAGGAAATTGCACCGTTTTTCTAGCAGGCCTGGGATTTGAACTCAGGGTCTGGGTAACTCTGTGACACTGTGTGTGAAAAAGAAAGCTCACTGTCCTTGAAGACAAGAAATTCATGGGGCTGAAAAGGTGGCTCAGTGGTAGAGTGCTTGCCTTGCATGCATGAGGCCCTGGGCTCAATAACTCAGCACCACATAAGCAGAAAAAGCTGGAAGTGGCACTGTAGCTCTAGTGGTAGAGCGCTCACCTTGAACTGAAGAGCTGAGGGACAGTGCCCACGCGCAGATTTCAGGCACCATGACTGGCAAAAAAAAAAAAAGAAAGAAAGAAAAAAGAAATTCAGACCAGTTCCCAGGGCCTGATTGAAGCCTGGGAACTGGAAAAAACAATACTCATATATATGAGACCTATTTACATAAAGTGGGTTCTACTGCATATGACATTTATTACCATTATTTATTTAGTATTATTACACATATAACATTTCCTTTATTATATCATATCTCATAGGATATATTTGCATATGGATTATACATCATATTGAGACCAGGACATTCACAGAGAAAGACAAAAAAGTGTAAAATTGGCTTCTTACTCCACAAATAAATTTTTGGCCATGCTGGGATTTCAACTCACCTACAATGCCCAATCCATAAATGGGGTACAGTCTTAGCACACCAGCCTCCGGCAAACTAAGCATCCAGGAAATTCTGAGGACCTGTAATCAAGCCACAGAAGTGCCCAACAGAAAGATGTGTACATAGATATTATATATATATATATATTATATACATACATATATACCTGCATATATATGTATGTATATATATATATATACACACACACAAAGAGAGAATGTGAGGATATTATTAAATTATATATATGTTATTACCAATTACTAGTTACTAAATTATGACTCCATTCCATGAGGTATCACGGTTGAATACTTATAAAAGCATTAATTACAAATTAGTCAATATTCTTAATCATACCATGGTGCTAAAATGAAGATATAAATCCAATAATTTTTGTGTGGCATTCTAAAATAGAATCATGAATTAACTGCAAATTTAATTATTACTTTTATAACATTCCATTAGCATTCACATGAACAGGAATTAGTTCATCAGGATCTCCCTCCATTTGTGGGTGGTAGTCATAGCATTCGAATTCCAGGCCTGGGTAGATTCCTTTGAATGCAAACCATTGGAATGACACTGTGAAGATTTCAGATTGTCATGATTTTTAAAAAGAACAACAAGAAGAAAACAAAGCTAGGTGTCAGTGGCTCCTGCCTCTAACTCTAACTCCTCCTGAGGCTGAGATGTAGAGAATGACAATTTGAATTCATCCAGGACAGGAAAGTCCACAACTCTCTTGTTTCTAAGAGATCATAGGGGAAAAAAACCCATGAGTAGGGCTGTGGCTCAAGGGCAGAGTGCTATCCTTGAGCAAAAGGAGTTCAGGGACAGGGCCTAGGCTCATAGTACAACCCTGGACCTGCCTCATCCCTCCCCCAAAAAAGGAGGCAATAACTCCATGTATCTGTGTATGGATGGATGGTGTATGGATGATGGGCATTCAGCAGGTTGCCCATGTCCATCCCCCCAACTGGGGCAAGTCCTCAGAGAGTCCTAAGTCTGAGCCAGCAGCTTGAACAAAGCATCTTTCTCTGTCATTTAATAACTGAAGCCCTGCGGGCTTTGCCTGGGCTGTGCAACAGGTGCCTTATGCTCTGGCTGAGATGTCCCATTGGGACACCTTGCAGCCAGCCACTGCCTCCAGGAGACCACAGTTCCTATACTATAGGAGTTGTCAAAGGTTCTGGCTCCATATTCTCTATCCCTCTGTCGGATATGTGAGCCTACTCCTCTGGGGCCTGGTGGCTATCCCTCATTCACCATTCCTCATTGCCAAGTCACAGACTGGTCCCAAATCTTGACAAAGATATGAAATAGCCAGCGATTTCTGCACAAAAATGGGTAAGACAATAAATCCCACCCTCATAGTTTCTGTCAGAAGTGAGCCTTGGACTGCGAATGTGGCTTAGTGGTAGAGTGCTTACCTAGCACTCAAGAAGCCCTGGGTTCGATTCCTCAGGATCACAGAAACAGAAAAAGCCAAAAGTGGCACTGTGGCTTAAGTGATAAGAGTGCTAGCCCTGACCAAAAGAAACTCAGGAACATGCCCAGACTCTGAGTTCAAACCCCAAGACTGGCAAAAAAGTCAGCCTGGTGAGAAACATTCTTATCCTACTCATAGGAGGGCCAAGATTAGATGTAAGAGGTAAGGTAGAGGAAAGTTGCTGGTAGCTCACCCCGGTAATCTTAGCTACTCAGGAGGCTGAGATCTGAAGATTACAATTGCAAGCAGGAAAGTCTACATAAGACAATTTTCTCCAATTTAACACCCCAAAAGTCAGAAGTAGAGATGTGGTTCAAGTAATAGAGAGCTAGCCTTGAGCACAGAACCTCAGGGACAGCATCCAGGCCATGAATTCCAACCCCAGGACTGGCACACACACACACACACACACACACACACACACACACACACACACACACACACACCAAGCTAGAGCATTTGCCAGTCAGCCTGCACAAGTTCCATCTCTAGCAACTCAATATTAAAAAAAAAAGAGGGAGACAGAAAGGAAAGACTTGCTCCTGGAGGTGTTATAACCAGTGCCAAAATTCCACAGGAGTTCTAAGATGTGGAACAAGATAGAGAGCTGCAGGCAGAAG
Source organism: Dipodomys ordii (assembly GCF_000151885.1). Classification (NCBI taxonomy): domain Eukaryota; kingdom Metazoa; phylum Chordata; class Mammalia; order Rodentia; family Heteromyidae; genus Dipodomys; species Dipodomys ordii. Next base: position 42,824 of record NW_012267627.1, on the reverse strand, counting down.
GTACAACAATGCACAAAGTTTCCTGAGATGTGGTGTAGAATAGGTGGTGTGGGTGGAATGAAGGTTCTGTGGCTTCACACAAGTCCAGCAGGACATTCAAGGCTGGGTCAAGGCTTGTACTTGAGTCACAGGGAAGGCAGAGGGTGGAGGTCCCAGAATGGGGCCCCGGAGGAAGATTAGCTTGGCTTTTCACCATGGACCCCAGCCATTTCCTGTGGCTGGAAGCCTATTTTTCACAGCTCCTGACCCGCAGGCCTCCTCTACATGGAGGAGTCAGGGCAAATGCAGGGAAGAACACTTGCTTAAGAAAAGCTTCTAGCCCAATGTCAGTGGTGGCTCAAGCCCTGTAAATCCTAGCTACTGAAAAGACTGAGATCAGAAGTCGTGGGTCAAAGCCAGCTCAGGGGAGGAAAGGTAGTGAGACTCTTCTTGCCGATGAACTACCAAAAGCCAGAAATGGAGCTGTGGCTCAAGTGATAGATTTCCAGTCTTGAGGCAAAAATTAAAAGACCGGAGCCCAGACCCTAAGTTCAAGCCCCAGTACTGGCACATAAAAAGTAAAGAAAAGCTTTCAGGAGTTCCTAGTCCACTGTGGTGAAAGTCCAAATCAGTTGGGTGCTGCTGACTCATGCTTATCCTCATAGCTAGCTCCTCAGGAGGCTGAGATCTGAGGATCATGGTTCAAAGTCAGCTCAGGCAGGAAAGCCCAGGAGACTCTTATCTCCAATGAACCACAGGAAAACTGGAAGTGGTACTGTGGCTCAAGTGGTAAGCTGAAGAGCTGAAGGGACAGTGCCCAGGCCCACAGTTAAAGTCCCACCTGACCTGCTTGAACCTCACTCTGTGGCTCTAGGCAGAGTGATTTCCAGTTGGTCCCTAGGGGTCTCCCAATATCTAGGTGTCCTACAAGTCTTGAAAGCAGCCTCATTGGGAGCCTTTGCCTACAGAGCGGGCCAAAATATCAGAGAAGGTTCTAGCCTTGGGGCATGGAAGCCATGGGCCAGGTCATCAGAATGGCATCTGTCATGGGTGCAATGTAGATTTGAGCAGTAAATCAACATTTCAGACCAGGATTCTGGGCCAGGAGGGGCAAAAGCTGCAAGATGGCACAGCAGGTAATGCCTACTCACGGGGGCAAATTTGTCAGGCACACCTTGGGTAGGTGTTGAGTTGAGCTCATGAAAGACTCGTCGGCTCAGGAATCCACAGCTGGCTCAGAGTCCCAGGGCTCAGAGCACTGCTTTCCTCACCAATGTTCAGCGGCAGATGAAGGTCTGCAATCATGCACCGAGTATAAATGAGCATCCATCGTGTTCGTCCCTTGGTCCTCTACCCTATGCATGGATGGAGGTGCAGGTTCCATGGAACTTACTGCCATGGCCCAGACCCTTCTGCCCAAGAAGGAGTTGAGGAGAAATAACTTATATATCGAGAGTTTACCATGACTGTGCCTCTCGACTGCCCCAGTTCTAGCTCAGCTCATCATTACCATCTTCGTGTGTGTGTGTGTGTGTGTGTGTGCGCATGCACACACACATGCATGTGCACATCTTGGTACTAGGGCTTAAACTCAGGACCCGGGCACTGTCCCTCACTTTTTCATTCAAGGCTAGCAACTCTACCAATTGAGCCACAGCTTTTCTTTGAGCTTTCAGGTGGTTATTGGCAAAGGAGAGTCCCATACACTTTAGAAAAGTGAGCTGGAGATAAGAAATGTACTCATTATCTTGCCCATGTAATTGTAACCCCTCATTACACTATTTTCACACACAAAAAAAGATCCTACTGATACCAGAAAAAAAAGAAAAGAAAAGTGAGCTAGGCTGCCTCTGAATGTCAATCCTTAGATCTCAGCCTCCTGAGGAGCTAGGAATATGAGAGCATGAGCTATTAACATCTGGCCACACTTTCCTTCTTGGCTAAGACAGTGTACCTCTCTCCCAGCCTAGCACCCATCTACAGCTAACCTTCCTCCCCCTCCCCCTACTCCTCCAGCCTTCAGAGGAAACATACTCTCCCCTGAGGACATAGAAATAGGATACCTGACAGGGTTGAGCTTTATGTTCTCCACACAGTCAAGGGCTGCTGGGAGCTGATGTGGAGATCAGAGATCTAGGCCAGGCAAGTAGACAGCTTTTAGAACAGAAGACAATATGAAGAGACATCTTTGCAGCTGGATGCCATTGGCTCATGCCTATATTCCTAGCTACTCAAGGCTGACACATGAGTATCAATCAAGATTCAAAGCTAGTCTGGATGGGCAGACTCTTATCACCAATGAATCACCAAAAAGCTGGGAAGCAGAGCTAGTGGAGTACAAGTGGTACAGCACCAACCTTGAGCAAACACGCTAATGGTTACCACCTAGGTTCTGAGTTCAAGCCCTAGTAAACACACACACACACACACACACACACACACACACACACATATGGCACTGGTGTTTCACACCTGTCATCCTAGCTACTCAGGAGGCTGAGGTCAAAGCCAGCCAGCACAGAAATGTCTGTTAGGCTCCTATCTCCAATGAACCACCAAATAGTCAGAAATGGAGCTGTACCTCAAGTGTTAGAGCACTAGCTTTGAGCACAGAAGCATAGTAACTTCACCTAGGCCCTGAGTTCAAGGCCCAGGTCTTCTACATCCAAACACACAGACATAGACACACACAGACACACACATGAACACACAGACACACACACTGGTAGCTGAAACCCTCAGCAGTCCCTGAGCACCCTGAATATTCCACCCCAGAGATGATGGCACTACCATCATCAGACCTACTGTAGACAATACTCAGAACCTCTCACATATCTGGAATGATTCACAACACATCATGGCATTTCTACTGTACACAGTTATGCAGAAAATTCAGCTACCTTTTGTTTGGTTGTAGGTTATAGGATTTGAACTTTGGGCCTGCCAGCAGGCCCTCAGCTCTTCAGATGAAGTTGTGTGCTCTACCCCGGTGCCACAGCACACATCCAATTTTCTGGTGGTTCATTGGAGATAAAGTCTCACAGACTTTCCTGCCCAAGCTGGGTTTGAACCGTGATCCTTAGATATCAGCCTCCTGAGTACCTAGGATGACAGTTGTGAGCCACTGGCAGCACCTGGCTACACCCAACTTCTTTTTTTTTATCTTCAGCTCTTTTCTTTCTTTCTTTTTTTATTCTGAAAATACTGTACAGAAGGGTTACAATTACATGGGCAAGATAAGGAGTACATTTCTTATCAAGCATTGTAACCTCCTCCTTTGTTTCCCCTTCCCAACCCTTCCCAGCTTCCCTGCGTCCCCCAACCAAACCTCCCCCACCCCCGCTACCAAAGTTGTAAAGTTCATTTTCGATATGACAACTTGAACTTCTCATTGAAGCAAGGGTCAGCCTGTATCCTTATTTAAACGACTTGTTTTTCCCCTTCCCCTCCACAAATTATACCATAATTAAATACAGTGAAAGCAGGGGTTGTACTGTGGTGGAGGGACATACAAAGCAACAAAGAAATAATCTTATAAATGCATTAGAAACAAATGCATGAAAGAAAAAAAACATTTAAATATATACCTTACAGTTCATTTTCCTAACATCACCTTATCTAACCTTTTCTGTTTGACCCATATATATACTAAATATTGAAAATAAGGGAAACCATGGGTCCTAAGTGTCTTTGGGCTTGGCTTACTTCACTTAATATAATTTTTTCAAGGTCTTTCCATTTCTAACAAATGGGGCAATGTCATTCTTTCTGATGGAGACATAGAATTCCATGGTGTAATATACCACATTTTCTTGATCCATTCATCTACTGAGGGGCATCTGGGTTGGTTCCATATCTTAGCTATGGTAAATAATGCTGCAATAAACATAGTGGTGCTGGTAGCTTTAGTGTGGTCTTTTTTGTAAACATTTGGATAAATGCCCAAAAGTGGGAATGCTGGGTCACAAGGGCACTCTGTGTGGAGTTTTTGAAGAACCTCCATACTACTTTCCAAAGTGGTTGAACAAGTTTACACTCCCACCAAGAATGCAGTAAGGTTCCCTTCTGTCCACATCCCCTCCAGCATCTGTTGTTATTAGAGTTCTTGATTTTTGCAATTCTAACGGGGGTGAGGTAGTATCTTAATGTTGTTTTGATTTGCAACCCTAGTACTTCACCATCTCTTGCAAGCAAGGAGGAGATATCTTTCTTTCTTGTTTGGTTTTTTGTTTTTTGTTTTGGTTGAGGGGCTTGAACTCAGGGCTTGGGTACTGTCCCTGATGTCTAATTTTCCTCAAGGCCAGTGCTCTACCATTTGAGCCACAGTGCAACTTCCAGTTAGAGATTGGAGATGGGGCTCTGGAGGGACTTTCCTGCCTGGCTGGGAAATGAGATCCTCTGGATCTCAGCCTGCCGAGTGGACAGGATGACACGTGTGAGATGACAGGCATGAGCCACCTGCTCATGGCTTAATGTGTCTGAAAGACTAGACACCTTAAGCCAAAAATGGGAAAAACTCCCATGCTCTTGGATTGGAAAGACTAACATTGTGAAAATGGCAATACTTCCCTAGGCTATCTACAAATCAATGGGATACCTATCAAAATTCAAACCTCATTCTTCAAGGAAATAGAAGAGGCAATCCAAAAATTTATATGGAACAATAAAATACCCCAATAGCAAAAATGCTCCTCAACGGAAAGAACACTGCTGGAGGAATATCAATACCAAATTTCAAACTCTACTATAAAGCCATAGTAATCAAAACAGCTTGGTACTGGCACAAGAACAGACCTCAGGCCAATGGAATAGAATTGAAAACCCAGAAATGAACCTAAAGACCTATAGCCATCTAATCTTTGATAAGGGAGCTAAAAAAAATAGAGTGGAAGAAAGACATCCTCTTCAGTAAATGGTGCTGGCAAAATTGGTTATTACCTTGTAGAAAACTAAAATTAGATCCCTACATATCACCCTGCACGAGAATCAACACCAAATGGATCAAAGACCTCGGAGTCAAAGCAGACAATCTGAAAACAGTACAGGATGGAATAGGAGAAAACCTAGGTCTCCTTGGCACAGGCCAAAATGTTCTTAATAGAGACCCAGAAACACAACAAATCAAAGAAAGTTTGGAGAAATGAGATTGCATGAAGTTGGAGAGCTTCTGCATGGCAAAGGACATAGCTAGCAAGATCAATAGAAAGCCTACAGATTGGGAGAAGATCTTCACTAGCCTTAAAATGGACAAGGGTCTCATATCTCAAATATACTTGGAACTCAAAAAATTAGATCCCCCAACAACAAATCCTAAAAGTAACCACTGCCCAATAAATAAGTGGGCTAAAGACTTAAAGAGAAACTTCTCTGAAGAAGAAAGAAGTATGGCCAATAGACACATGAAGAAATGCTCAACCTCCTTAGACATAAAAGGAGTACATTTCTTATCAAGCATTGTAGCCTCCTCTGCAGCCACCTTCTTATACCAAGGGAAAACCCATCTCATCAAGACACAAACCAAATGTAAGCCTACATTTCAGACTTTGCCACCAGCATCCAAAACCATTCTTCCATGGATGGAGAGCATATAATTGACACTACCATTCCACCCCAGCTCCCATTCACTCACTCCCTGCCTGCCATAGCCATAACCTCTGGAGTTCTTGGTAAGGCACCACCCACCCTGCTTTGGCTTCACACTGGGGTAAACCTGGGGACTTATTAGAAATGTCTGTACTGTGAGGTCAGCATCTGGTCTCACAACCACAGAAACCCTACTACTTCACGATCTCTTGCAAGCAAGGAAGGGGTGTCTTTCTTTCTTGTTTGGTTTTTTGGGTTTATTTTTTTGGTTGAGGGGCTTGAACTCAGGGCTTGGGTACTGTCCCTGATGTCTAATTTTCCTCAAGGCCAGTGCTCTACCACTTGAGCCACAGTGCCACTTCTGGTTGGAGATTGGAGTTGAGGCTCTGGTGGGACTTTCCTGCCTGGCTGGGAAATGAGATCCTCTGGATCTCAGCCTCCCGAGTAGCCAGGATGACAGGTGTGGAATGACAGGCATGAGCCAACGGCTCATGGCTTAAGGTGTCTAGTCCTTCAGAGTTTCTACCTAGTCCTTCTCTAGACACTACCACCTAGACACCCCTCTACCGCCTTCAGGGAAAGCAAAGGGAGGCTAGAATCTGGGTGGGGCCATGGGGATGAAAGTGCCCCCTCCACATCACTAACCCCCTCTAAGCTCCCATCTTCCTCCTCCAGATTGCCTGGTCTTCCAGGGTGGATCAGACCCACTAGGAGTTCTGGGGCTTGCCATATGTCCCCCTACCCCACCCAACTGATACCTGAGGACTTCTGGGTCCAGCTGCTCCATGTTCCCTTGGAAGATGTTGGGAGGGTTGCTGATAACCGGGCCCAGGGGAGCCCAGGGTACCCAGGGCAGAAGGAGTGTCCAGCTCCCCTCAGTCAAAGGAGACACAAAGCATGGATGGATCTACTAAGAGTTTCAGGGCATAGCCATCCACCTGTCACAAAGGTCCCTGGGAGAACTGTTTTATTATGACAGCCCTGGGGCGTGACTTCATGGCCTGGCACTGTCCCTGACTTTCTGTGTCTGCAGGGGAGTGCTCTTTCACCTGAGCCTCGGTGCCACTTCCAGCTTTTTCTGTGTATGCAGGACCTAGGAATCGAACCCATGCTTTCCTGTGTGCTAGGCAAGCCCTCTACCTCTAGGACAGAATTATATCCCTGGATAGCTGTTCTTCTGTGACCCCTCAGGCCTGTCTTGGGACAGTCTCCCACATCTATACCAAGTCTCTCACCAGCAGCCCTGGCTGGAAATGAACACGCTCTGCTATGTTGTCCATCATCTGCAGCACCTTTGCTCTCTGTGCTTCCTTCAGATCCTCTTGTTAAGCAAGACCCCCTTTTCAAGTGCTGTCTCCAAGAAGCCCTTTCCAATCACCATGGAAATGCTGGAGCTTCTCCGCTGTGCAGGCTGCCCGTCTTGTCAGGCTCTGCCCTCCAGCCAGTGTGGATTGAGAATGCACGAGGGGAAGGCCTGGATTCCATCACCGGATTTGTCAAGGCCCTGATACACCACCCAGGGGCAGGTGTTGTATCACACTCCATGAGAGGGGAGTCGAGGCCTGGCCAATCTGTGGGCAACATGACAGGGCCATTTCTTTTCCTGGGCTTGAACTGAGGATCTGGGAGCTGTTTCTCTGAGTTTTGTTGCTCAAGGCTGGTGCTCTACCACTTGAGCCACAGCTCCACTTCTGGCTTTTTGGTGGTTTCATGGAGAGAAGTGTCTCTCTGGCTTTCCAGGTTATGTCTGGCTTTCATCTTTGATCCTTAGATCTCTGCCTCCCAAGTCGCCAGGATGTCAGGCTTGACCCTGAGCCAGAGATGATGGCCACCGAAGGCTTTTTGGTTTTTGTTTTCTTCCATTTATCTCCTGTGAACTAGCAAGCAAAAGTTAAGATAATCGGTTACAGGGGATCAAATTCCTCTCCTAGGTCAGTTAATCCAAGGAGATAAAGTGTCTTTGGAAAAGGCTAGTCTGAGTTGGCTTAGGGCTGTTTGTGTGTGTGTATGTGTGTGAGTGTTGGGGATACCTACCCTCATCTCTGTGATGCCTCATCCTCCCAGCAGGGAGTGCATCCAGAATCCTGACCCCAAGGGAGGTGGATGAGGGAAAGTACCTAAGGTCATATCCAGGGGGATGATCCGAAATCTGTCCTGCAACAGATAAAGCCTGGACAGATAAAGGAGAGAAGGAGAGGGTTAGGGGAGCATGAAAGGGAGCCCCTTACTTTTGGCTACATGTACCAGTGAGAAAACTGAATACATCTTTCTTGGTAGTCAGATAAAAGATGTACACTATTCATTTATTTCATGATTGTGTTAGTCCTAGGGCTTGGATTCAGGGCCTGGGTGTTATCCCTGAGCTACTTTTGTTCAAGGCTGAGGCTCTACCAGTTGAGCCACAGCACCACATCTGGGTTTTTTGTGTGTGGGTTTGGGGATGGAGGTGGTTTATGAGGGATAAGAATCTACTGGACTTTCCTGCCCTGGCTGCTCTGAGTCACATCCATCAGACCTAAGCCTCCCAAAGAGCCAGGATGATGGATGGGAGCCATGAGCTCCTGAACACCACCATCCATTTATAATCCCTTAGGCCTAGGGCCAGGCCACCCACACTACACTTTCTTGTTGGGAGTAGGAAGCAGACATGAGTGGGTTTGATACTTCAACAGCCTACTTATCTTTGAGCATTGTTCTGGGTCAGTCTGATGGAGGCTTCCTCCTTATCCACAGCAATGACTTGGCTCTCTCACAAGGACAAATGTCCCACCAGGAGGTGTCAGGTCTGGGGTCTTTCCTCTGAACCCCGCCCCTTTAACCAAAAGGACACTCCCCAGCACAGAGTGTTTTTATTGTCTTATAGCCAGGGTCTTTTTAGATAGGTGGGGGTATAGGTCAGAGGACCGCGATTGTGCTGGGCAGGGGGACAAGTTGACATCTTCTCATCCACTTTCCTTCAATGATGTAGCAGAGGGATGTGGTGAAGGACTCATGGGATGGACAATGAATAACCGTCACGGTCTAGCTAGGGCACAGAGGGGCTTAGCTCAAGGGGCTGGTTCAACAGGCCGAGCAAAACAGCTCCTGACCCACAGCCCACCTCCAGAATGAGAGGGCCACCTTGGGTTCGAGACACATGGGGATGCTGGGCCACCTCTTCCAGCACTCTTTCAACCAATTACTGAGAGAGAGACAGAGAGAGGGGGAGAGAGAGAGAGAGAGAGAGAGAGAGGTTCAGAATTTCACTTAAGCCAGGTGCCGGTGGCTCAGACCTATAATCCTACCTACACAGGAGGCTGAGATGTGAAGATCTTGGTTCATAGCTGGCTCAGGAGGAATGTCTGTGAGACTCTTTTCCTCAAAGAACCAACAGAAAATGTGAAGTGATGCTGTGGCTCAGAGGGTAGAGTACTAGCCTTGTTCTGAGGAGCTCAGGGATAGCAGCCAGGCCCAAAAAGAAGTGGACTGAATAACACCCACTGTCCTAGGAAGCATGGCAGAGAAATCAGGCCAAGATTCCAGTCAGCTGGGGATCATGAATAGGTCACCTGGTTTCTCCATGACTCATTTTCCCCAGCTGGAAAAATGAATAGAATGAAGGATCCCTTACTCATGAGAACAGGGTAATGATGAAAGACAGCCATGTTTTGTTTCATAATCCCACACCTGTTGCATGATTAATAACAGACCCCATCTGAGCCCTTCCCTGGCATCTTCCTGTCATATGCTCACAGAAGTGTTGAGAACTGTATCTGACACCTGATCCCTCTGTGTCTGGCCCTGCTCCAGAGATCCCTCTGTATTAGTCCCTTATTTACTCACAACTGTCCCATGAGGAGACTGAGGTCCAATGGTCGACATCCAACCCAGAGCTTCACCTGTGGCCAAGGATGGGCTGTCGTGAACTAAGAGTTTGGTACCATCCATCTAAAATGATGACTGAGCAGGGTGCTAAATGTCTACCACCACCACCACCCCCACACACACACATACACACAAACACACCTCCACTGTCCTTTGCAGGCAAACATGTTTTACGTTCTTTCTTTTTGTTGGTTGTGAAGCTTGAACTCTGGGCCTGGGTGATAGCCCTGAGCTCTTCAGCTCAAGTCCAGCACTCTACTATTTGAGCCACAGCACCACTTCTGGTTTTCTGGTGCTTTATTGGAGAGAAGACTCTGAGGGTCTTTCCTGCCCAAGCTGTCTTTTACCCATGATCCTAAGATTCAGCTCCTGAGTACTTACGATGACAGCCTGGCATCTGGCCAAAGATTCTTTTCTATGCCTGTCATCCTATCCCCTCAGGAGACTGAGATCTGAGGACTGCAGTTGGATGCAAGCCTTGTCAGCAAAGTCATTGAGAACTCTTATCTCCAATTAAACACCAAAAAACCTTGCAAGTGGAGCTGTGGCTCAAATTGTAGAGCACTAGCTTTGAGCATGAAACAAGGGATGGGACCCAGGCCCTAGTTTTAAGCTTTTTCTAGCATAGACCCACCCAAGAAAGGGAAGCAGGTGAGCACACCGGAGCTCAAAGCTCACACATAATACTCAAGACTCACAGAATAGATCCCATCCTGCTCTGAGTCTCTAGATTCTATGTCCTAGGTCATGGCAGGCTGAGATGGGACTGACCATGCACCTACTCAGGACATTCAAGTACAATCTAATACTGAGGATCCAGTGACCTCATGAAGGACTCAAGATCTCTCACTGTCCTACCTTGACACTGGGCAGTCAGGTGAGATCTAGTTATCCAAACAAAGGATATGGGAATGAATGAATTTCTCAGCCAAGTGATGCTGACTGTAGGGCTCTAGGTCCCTCTGTCTCAGGGAGGAGAAAAGGGCTGATCCATCTCAGTAATATTCCTGGGTTTGAGTATCCTCAAAGAAACAACCCTGCTCAGAGTGCAGTGCCTCTGGTGTTCTCACCAGCCTCGACCTTCAGTCCGCCCTCTTTAAATCCCACATCTGCGATCTAGACTAAAGGCTGAGCCAGCAAGGAGACCCACCTCTACCTCTGAGAATGGCAGTCACAGGGCCCAAAGCCCCCTAGAGGAAGTCTCAGAGCAACACAGGTCTGACTCTCACCCTCATTCCCTGGGTGTCCTCTTCCTGTGGCATGCTTACCTCTGTCTCTGGTCGAGGAATGAACACTGGGGGTGTCATCTTCAGATTGAGCTAGCAACAATCCCAGTCCCCAAGGATGTACTGCACAGGCCTCCTGCAGTGGATGACAGCCAGGTTGTCAAAGGTGAACCCAGAGTGCCAGGACTTTTAATAGCCATGTGGCTGGGTTGAAGATTCTATCACTGATGGTCTAGGTTGTCAGTTGAGGTCATGACTCCAATGGCCTGACACACTGGATCTGGGATCATCCTCCCACTTCACCTTCCTGCTTTTCCCTAGCCAGCCCCGTCTTGCCAATCCCTCACCCTATACCTCCCTAGCCCTTGGACAGTTTCTTCTTATCTCTCCAGAAAATAAATTCGGTGAGCCAGGGGAGATTGAAACTCTGTGACCCACCCTGAGCCCTAGGGTCTACCCGAGGCTGTTTCCCTCGTGCAGTCAGCAACCACTCAGATTTTGATGTCATGAGTTGCTGATGTCATGAATGGGTCAGTGGCTGGGTCCTATACACTAGAATTATGCTCTGAAACTGTCCCCACAGAGATTGTGAATGGTTGGCTCCCTTGATCCAGGGACTCAAAAAAAGGCTTGCATGCTCCATTCTTCCTTCCTTTCCTCCTTTTCTCTCTCCATCCTTCCCTCCTCTCTTTCTCTTTCCTTTCATTGTGTCATTCCTGGGCAAAAACTCAGAGCCTGGGTGCTGTCCCTGAGCTTTTTACTCAAGGCCAACAGTCTATACCTTGAGCTACTCATCCACTTCTGGCATTTTCTTTTTGGTAGTCAGTTGGAGATAAGAGTCTTACAGGCTTTTCTGCATGGGCCTTAAGCCTCAATCCTCCCATCTCAGCCTCCTAAGTAGCTAGGATGACAGGAGTGAGGCACCAGCATACAGCCCAAACCAAGATTTCTTCATGTGCTTTGGAACCAGCACAGGAACCTTTCATCGTGTATGACCCTCAGTCTCTCCCTGCCAGGAACTGGCACACACTGTAACGTTTTGTTAGATAAATAGATGAGCATCTGTCTATGACAATACTACAGAAAAGTCCCATCTAATTCAGGTAAGCATCCTGGGAGGGTGCAAAGCCTGATGTAGCTCTCCCACAGTTCTCCCTCCTCCCTCTTCCCACCCTCCTGGTACCACCGCACTAAACTGTTTTGGTTCCAAGGACGTGAGCCATGATGTACTCACTGGATTCTGGGGCCTCTGGGATGCCTATCTTCTCAAAGATCTCTGTCCAGCCACTGACCAGCTGTATGGCACTCCATTCCCCATTCAGCTGTGAACAAGGTTGTCGTGAGGCGAAAGCCTGGTTCAAGGGGCCTCCTCTGCACTCCCTAGGACCAGACAGGATGGTCTACCATATCCGGCCCCCAATTTTCATGTTGCAGAAAAGGATCCCTGAGGCATCCTGGGTCTCTGAATCTCCCATGGTCCAGTACCGGTCCTGGGAATTGTCTCTGCTCACAGCGATCAGACTGCAGATGGCAAGGTCACAATCTCTGCTCCCCACAACATCCTCAACTGTAGTGATCACCCTAGAGAGAGCCGGAGGAGAATCGGCAGCTGCCGGAGAAAGGCAGTCAAGGCACAACGTTCATAGCAGGAGACCATTTGGCTTGGGAACTCTGCTTGTGCTGCTTGAATGTCATTGTTTGGTGGCTGAAATGTTCCATCTCATTTGACCCAGCATCCCAGGCATTAGTAGAAGTTTCCAGCTTCAAGGAAAATACCCTGGAAAAGCTGGCATTTCAACTTGTCCCAATCAAACTTAAAGGGTTCCAAAGTCAGTGGTCCCCTTTTCCTTCCAGACAGCCTACAGCAGGTTACAGAAAATGACATTCAGAGAGCCCCAGCTAATGCCATGTCCTAATCCCAAGTAGTCTCTAGCAGGGGGAACACACTTGCCTACCATTGCCCAGCTGGAAATATCCCAGGAGGGACACAGATTGAATTCTGCAGGACTCCAGGGAGGACTACCCACCAGTGCACTGCCACTAGAGGGAATCCACGCCATCATTGGGGGCGGGAGACCCCTCCCCAGATGCCCACTTACACCGTCAATGCCCTGGGTAAGATTCCCCTCTCATCCTCAGTTGTGGTGAACTATCTGCTATGTCACACCGTTCGTTACTTCCCAGACCCTCCTAGCTTCACAGACCCTGCCCTACTACCTCCCATCTCGTTCCCTATTTATGTTTGGCAGACTCATTCCCAACCTTGAATTAGCTCCAACTATACACACCAGAGCATACAGTCTGGCTGGAAGAGTGCGGCTGTGATCACAGTAGCCTCATGAACCTTCTGGCTAAAGACAGAAGGGCAGGTGTCCACTCTGGTCTGCGGTTCACACAGGCCTCCTAGGGGAGACCCACGCAGATCCAGCAGCTACTGTGGGCTGCAGAAAAGGGGAAAAAAGGTGGAAAGGAACATTTACTGAAACCTTCTCTAAAGGAGCCATGAAACAGTGAAAGAGAAAACAAAAATTATGGCAGGGCTCATACTGGGCATTAATTGAAAAAGAATAACAAATACACATACACACAAATAAAATGCTTTTGCTCTTTTTAGACATGGTGACTGTACAATGAGAAAATGATATCTCTCTCTCTCTTTCTCTCTCTCTCTCTCGCACATACACACACACACACACACACACACACACACATGCACACACACACACACACACACACACACACACAGATTCAGAGCAGTGTCTCTCCTGAGTTTGTTGGTTTCTCATCTGGGCAATGTACTAGCTGGGGCACAGGGGTTCCCTTGTCAGAACCAGGGGATCTCACCCAAGGGAAACAATACTCTAATAATGCAGAACCACCCTGACTCTCCCTTTCTCCAGGGCCAGACCCTTCCCATTGGGAACAACTAGCATTGACTCCCCATTCACCAAAAACCTAGGCCAGGATGTTGGGTGAAGGAGTCCTGAGGCACGTGGCTTCTCAGAGCCTGGACAGAAAACAAAGCAGGTGCCTCCAGAAAGGTCTCTGACCTGGGGGGGGGTGTTGTTGGGGACTTTGATGGGGTCCTAAAGGCTATATACATGGTTGGACTCCATGCTTCCCTCCTACATACTTCTGGGCAACTTGGCAAATTCTTGGGGAGGACTAGGAGACCAGATGGACTGGGAGCACTAGCAGAAGCTGGCAGAACTGGGAAATGTGATCACCCAGTCAGAACTGTTGACAGCTGGGGTTGGGGGTACAGGCCGGTTGTATGTGTGTCAGAGGGGGTGTGTGTTTCTCCCAAATACCCACCTTCTATGTAACCCCAGTGCCCTCACCTCTCTTGTGGGCTCTTCTGGGAATGTCCTCAGGTGAAAGGGTGACTGAGCACAGAAGACAAGTGCTCACACAACAACGGGGTCTATATTCTGCATCCAACACCCCCCTGCCCTGCAAAAGGAAAAAGAACCTAGAAGGCAAGTGTGGACGTGCAGCTCCCCACCTCTGACTAAAGCCACTAGGTTCCCACCAGGGAGAGGAAGGGTGCAGAAGCACAGCTGTGTGGCTCCCACTGCTCCAGGCCAGGGGCTCTGTGGTGCCCCCACCTCCCCATCCCTGCAGCTCCCCTTTTCCTGGAACACTGGCCACTAGGGAGGAGGGTGGGATCCCCGGTGGACACCCACCTCCACCCCCCACCCCTGGGGTGCATTTGTGGCAGATCCAGGATAGACTGTGAGGCATGGGGGAGGCGCAGGCAGGAAGGGAATGGGAGGCAAGAGGCAAGGGTCCGGGTCTGCGAGGGTGGGGAGGAAGGGTGGAGTGGGGGACGGAATTTTCAGGGGGGAATTGTAGGATGCGGGAGCGCAGGTAGGCCACTCAAGTGTGCTGCGGGTAGAAGCTGTAGGCTGCAACTCTGGGTGCGCGGCTGGAGTCTGAGGACCTAGGGCAGGAACCAACTCAGGGTCACAAGCAGGCCAGGGGCGCAACAGCTCTGCCAGGTGACTGCTAGAGGCTCCACGGATCCAAGCTAGCAGTGCCATGTTTGAAACAGAGCGAGGGTGCATGGTGGAGCTGTGCACAGCCTCTGCTCCTCCTCAGCCACCACCGCAGCCTCAGTGGCCTCCTAACCAGTGGTGGCCGCCACCTCAGCAGCCACTGCCTCTGCCGTGCTCCCCACACTGGGACCTCAGGCTCAGGGCCACCATGGCTGGGCGCCTCCGAGGGGCTGCATGTGGCGATGGTGCCTGCTGTGCAGGCTCCAAATGCTCGGTGCTCCCGGCCAGGACCCACACTATGATCGGAGCAGCCACCAGCCACTGAAGCCATTTCCATGGGTGCTAGTGTGCGTGCTAGTGCTCGTGTTCGATCTTCTTCCAGCTCAATCTAGTCTCCACACTCCTCTCCTGGGCCACATGCCCCTGCTGCACACACACCCCTGCCCCCTTGGGCTCCTGGTCATTGCTGCCACCAATGTGTGCTCCTGGGCCCCGCCCCTCCTCCCCTGGGCCCCACCCCCCACCCCTGGCCACAATTGCAGTCACCCTAACTCCTTCTGCCCTGCTCACCCAACTGCTTCTGCTCTTTGCCATAGACCTTATTCCTGGAATCCATCCTTAAGGTCATCACCACAAACATAGTGGTGAATGGTGGGTGTGGCCTAACTAGGGGCAGTCAGAGGTGGAAGTAGGTCTGGGACTAGGAGCTTCCACTTTGGGTGTGGGCTGAGGCCTGGGCTGACTTTTATTTCATCCTGAGCCTTGCAGTGGTGGGGAGACAGTGTAGACTTTACATTGAGTCAGGTAAGATCAGAATCTGGAGGACCACTTGTGTGGGGAACAATGTGGGACTCAGGGGGCCACAGTTTTTGTTACTCTCTTGGGACTCTCCTCTCCTTCTCTTATCCCTCAATGGTAGAAGAGAAACTTCAACTCAGGGTGGGAGAAAAAGGGATGGGGGAATATTTTGGGGGGAACCAGATTTGTGCTTCCTATTCATCCTAGCCCCTACTTCCTATTTATCTGACGAATGGCCATATGGGTTTGGGAGGGGGAAAAATCATCCTACCTGAGAATGTGGCTCAGTGGTAGAGTGTTTGCCTAGCATGCCCGAAACCCTTTGTTCTACCCCACACAGAAAAAGCAGAAGGGGAGGTGGGGCCAGCCTTGATCAAAAAGAGCTCAGGGACAGTGGCCAGGCCCTGGGGCCAGCCTTGATCGAAAAGAACTCAGGGACAGTGGCCAGGCCCTGAGTTCAAGCTCCAGGGCTGGAAAAACAAATCTTTGTTTTTAGGCTATTTTTTTTTGCTTTGAAAACAATTTATTCTTTGTGATAAGCAAATCATAGACCTCTTTCCTGACCTCCAAGGGGCCATTAGATGTCCCTTGAGTTTGGGCCAACTCCCTTCAGCCTTTGCCCTACTCTACCCCCAGTTTAACCTTCCCGTTGCCCGGCAGATGGAGGCCTGAGAGAAAGCCACTGGGTCACCTATATCTGGTGGCTGCCAAGGCTTTTGAGAGTCAGTATGTCACCTAGAGAGTCATCATCCACATCAATCTACAGGAGAAAGTGAGAGAGCACTCCTCCCCTGAGCCTGGGAGATGTGGGCAGATCTGGATGTGGGGCATCTGGGGCAGGACATGTTCCATGAGGGAGTCCACTATGGGGTCGGGAACTCTGACCTCTCCTCTGGCAGTTTCCATGCTGTCTTCAAGTTGCTTCTGAAGCAGTGTTGGGGAGGAGGGTGGAAGGCTCAGCCTTTGCTGGCATCTGGAGACTGCTGTCTGTACCTTCCCTTGGGAGGAGTGACAGCAGCTCCGCAACACTCTCCTCTTCTCGATCTTCTCCTGGGACAGCCAGTGCATGCATTGGGCTTTCTCCCAACACAGCTCATTCAGGACCAACATCTGCTCTTTACAAGCCATGAGAGACTCCTTGATAGTTTGGATGTGTGCTGACAGCTGGCTGCATCAATCACCTGTTGGACTCTGGAAGTCCACCTCATCAGGCAGGTCATGGATGAAGCAGATTTTCTTTTCAGATGCCCGTGTCCCGCTTCCCATCCCCATGCATGCTGTGGTGGCAGCTCATGGGGCTGAGGGCCTGTGGCGCCAGCTCAGTCTGTCACTGAGCTGCTGGGTTGGCCAGAGGGTGCCTGCAGCTGGCCTGCCATTCTTGTGTCAGGAGTTTCCCCCTGTGGATCTCATCCTCCAAGAGCACTCTCAGAGCCATGTTACTCTTGGTCTGGGGGACATCTCCATTCTGTGTGATGGTCCCGTGGGGGGGGATTCGCCTCCTTACATTTTGCTTCTCCAGGGCTCATGCCTTCCCCATCCACAGGGAAAGCCAGGAAGCTCAGCTGGGCCTTCAGGCACTCCTCCTGTAATCTGGTGGCTTCCAGGCACTTGAGAGTGTCCTGCCACTTCGGGGACATCAACTGTTCCCTCCAGTTTGTTGAGCCCTGCACTTGCACTTGCCTCTCTAAGTGCTGCTGCAGGGCATCCTTCTCAGAACACAGTCGCTCATTGGAGACAAGGTGCCATTTACAGGAGACTCTGAACTCCTGTACTGGCCCAGGGACTGGTCCTGCTGCTACCTGAGCTTCTTGGCTCTCTCTCTCTCAGCCACCACTATCCATTTCTCTATCTTCTTCTCTGAGCAGTCCTACTGTTCCCGCAGATGTTTCTTCATCTGCTGCTCTGAGTCCAGGACGCTGGCAAGCTCCTCCTTCTCACTGTTCACCCTGTGGAGAGCGTCCCACAGCAAGGCCAGATTTTCCTCCGCTTGTCCATCCCACACACATGCACATCGTGGGGTCTCAGGGATCTCCTGCCGATCCTAGGCTTTCCCCTCCAGTCTCTGCAGTTGCTCCTGCTGCTCCACGTTCTGATGACAGAGACTGGTTTTCCTGGACCTGGATGTGAAGTTGTTCCTCCAGGTTTTTCATCTCCATCTGCAGTATCTAACGCCTTCCAGCACTTGTTGGAACTTTCATATTCTCTTCTTCATGTTGCTCCTCTGTATCCACACCACTTCCAGCTTCTCCTGCAACTCTGTGTTCACTTGCTCCAGGTCATCAAAGTTTCTGGTCTTTTCCTCCAGCTCAAGGGTCACATCATTCAGCTGTTCGAGGAACATTCTGGTCTCCTCCTTTGCAGCAGTGACCACAGAAGCTGCTATCTCCAGCTCTGCCACATGCCACTCTGTAGCTTGCAGGCAGCTGGTGAGAGCTTCCTCCTCCCTTTCTCTGTCATCAGTGGCCTGCTGCACTTGGGCCAGTGCACATTGTAAATAGCTTTCTGCTGATACCAACTGCTGTATGGGTGCCTTGTGGATCTCTACCTCCATTTTTGGTGCTGCATGTATTTGGTCTATCTTCACCATCTCTCATTCCCATTGACCCTGCAGGTCTTTCTTTCCCTGCTTCAGTGGTTGGATCTTGGCAAAGAGTGCCTGGTTTCTTCTTTTCGGTGGTCCATGTTGGCACCACATGCCAGTAGCACCTATGTGGATCCTTGGGACCCTTGACACTCTGGACCCTGGTGTCTGTGACTGTGTCCAAAGGCAGGGGAGGTCCAGGGTCAGCATCACCTTTGGTCGGAATCTGTATTCAATCCAGCTCCCTAGTGGTGTTTGTCTTGGGGTTCCCTCCCTTTTTTGTGTTCTTTGTTTTCTTGAATGTTTCAGGTCTGTCTGGGAGATACTGCTGGTGTTCTTGTGGCAGTTTCTTGCCCACAGTTCTCTCATTGATTCTTATTGTTTCAGACATCTGAGCAATGGGACAGGAAAGTTGGGCTGGCCACATTCCCAGGCTCTAGGAAATCCTCTATTCTCCCACTCACTGACTAGGACATCATTTCCTACTCTACCTCAAAGTCACCTGGAGTCTCTTGCTCATCACTCAGCCACCTTTACCTTCGTCAACTGCTGGTAGTGGTGTCAACCAATAGAGGAAATCCAGGTGTAACTGGGAAGCATGGAATGTGGGCGTGGCCTCTATTTTTGTATCCCATTGGTCAAAAAGAACCATGAAAGAATGGGGGTGTGCCTGGAATCCTGTGATGCAGGCAGAATGGACAGGGTCAAGATGACAGCAGCCCCTTTACCAGGAAAGTCTATCAAATCCAGTTGGAGACAAGAGGGAGACCTGCTTTAGCCAGATGGCTGCACAGATTGTTGTGTAGGTCTGTTTGTTGCCAATCCTGGACCTTGAACTCAGGATCTGGGCACAGTCCATGAGCTGTTCTTGCTCAAGATTAGCCCTCTAGCTCTGGAGCCACACAGCTCTACTTTTGCTTTGTTGGCATTGAGGTTGGACAGGGGTCTCAAGGACTTTCCTTCCTAGGGTGACTTTGACCATAATCCTCCTATCACAGCCTTGTAAGTATGAAGGAGGACTGGTGAGAGCCACTGGTGCTTGGTTAATCATTATTCGGGATTATGGCTTCCTCAGTAGCCTGTAAGCCTTCAGCAATGCAAGGTGAAGTATCCTTTGGAACCGGATCACTCAGACCCAGATGGCCATAGTGCAAAGGAAGAAAATGTAAAAATGCCATCCCACAACTTTTTTCTGTGCATTCCCCTACCCCCCCTGCACAAGGCCTGAACTTCTAGGATCCCAGGATAGGCTGTGTTTCTAGCGGCTGCACCCCAGCCTATGGTGATGAAAGCTGAGGTACAGTTGCCCTGACCTGATGTCAAGACCAGACCGAGCTTGGCAAAAAAAAAATAGCTCCCTGGCCTGCACTTCACGCCATTTCTCCTGCTTTTGAATTTGAACTTAAGGCCTGAGTAACTCTGAAGCACTGTGGATGAAGGGGAAGCTCACCATGATTGAAGACCAGAAAGTAAGGCCTGGTCTCTAGGCCTGAATTCAAGTCCCAGCCCTGGAAACATTCTATTTATATACATTGTAAAGGTATGATTTGTACTTATGTATAGATGTTCAGTCCATGTCCTGTTTGTTGTGGTTATTTATTGCATTTTTGTTTTATTCATTTATTTTCTTTTTTTATTGTGAAAATATTGTACAGAGGGGTTACACTTACATGGACAAGATAATGAGTATATTTCTTATCAAGCATTGTAGCCTCCTCCTTTGATTCCGCTTCCCTTCCCTTCCTATACTCTCCTCTGCCCTCACCCAATCCTACCTACTCCACCCTGCCACACTGCACCAAAGTTGTAAAGTTCGTTTTTGACATAACGACGTGTACATCTCATTGTTACAATGGGTCCACCTGTATCCCTATTTAAAGAAATGGTTTTTCCCCTTCCCCTACACAAATTATATTGACATCAAATACAGTGAAAGCAGGGGTTATACTGTGGGGGAGGGTCATTCAAAGCAATAAAGAAATAATCTTATAAATGTCTTAGCAACAATCACAAGAAAGAAAAAAACATTTGAGCACATATCTTAGGGTTCATTTCCCTAACATCACCTTATCAGACCTTTTCTGCTTGACTCAGACATATACAGGATATTGCAAATAAGGGAAACCATGGGACCTATGTTTCTTTGGGCCTGGCTTACTTCACTTAATAGAATTTTTTCCAAGTCTTCCATTTCCTAATAAATGGGGCAATGTCATTCTTTCTGATGGAGGCATAGAATTCCATTGTGTATATATACCACATTTTCTTGATCCATTCATCTACTGAGGGGCATGTGGGTTGGTTCCATATCTTAGCTATAGTAAATAGTGCTGCAATAAACATAGTCGTGCTGGTAGCTTTAGTGTGGTCTTGTTTGTAAACATTTGGGTAAATGCCCAAAAAAGGGATTGCTGAGTCATAGGGGGGTCTATGTGGAGTCTTTTGAGGAACCTCCATACTACTTTCCAAAGTGGTTGAACAAGTTTACACTCCCACCAACAATGCAGTAAGGTTCCCTTCTGTCCACATCCCCTCCAGCATCTGTTGTTATTAGAGTTCTAACTGGGGTGAGGTGGTATCTCAATGTTGTTTTGATTTGCATTTCTTCTAGGGCTAGGGATGTTGCGCATTTCTTCATGTGTCTATTGGCCATCCTTCTTTCCTCTTCAGAGAAGTTTCTCTTTAAGTCTTTTGCCCACTTATTTATTGGGCAATTGTTTCTTTGAGGATTTGTTGTTAGGGGATTTAATTTTTTGAGTTCCAAGTATATTTTTGATATGAGATTTTTTATTGACTGTAATGACACACATTCGATTTATGATATTGATGACAACCCATCACATAGTATCTAGATTTGTAGATGTGTTCTTCATCATGTGTGACACCCAGGACTCTCAGAGAAAAGGAAAACAGGTATCACACTCAGCTTCTTACTCCATGATCCAATTTTTGGCAGTGCTGGAATCTGAATTCAGGGTCTGGCAGACCCAATTCAGACCCTGAATGGGTGTGGCAACACAGCAACCTCTAGCCAATGAAGCTGCCAGGGAATTTCCAGACCCTGAGATTGAACTGCAGGGGTGGACAAAATAGCCATACATGGATAGACAGGTGGTAGAACACCAATAAATTTATATTTGTACAGAATGCCAGAGACATCTACCTAGGATTCAAGGACATCAACTACGTTCTTACTAACTCTTAGATCTTTATTATGCCACCAGTGAAGGAATAGTATTCTTTTCATGCTTCATAAACCATTCATTAAGATGAATCATCATCCTAGGATCATTGCATCTAATTTTGGACTAGACCAATACACACAGAAACTTCTCATTCAATCATGAGTTTGCTAAAATTTCATTGTTATTCCTATGCATAGGAACTAATATCTTGGGATCTCCCCCCATTGGTAGGTGTCAGGACCAGGATTCAAGCTCAGGGTCTATTTTGCCCCATGGGCCTATGGCTTCCCTGATAGTCCATTAGCCTTCACCAATGCAATGTGAAGTACCCTTTGCAGCCATGTAATTCAGACCCAGGGTGGTCACCGTGCAAAAGAAAATATAAAAAATCCATCCTGAGACATTTTTTCTGTCATTTCTCTGTCATTTTTTCCTGTCATTTTTCTGACACTTTTTCCTGCTAAGTTTCAGAGCCTAGGATCCTAGGATCGGCCACGGGCCCATGGGAGCTAGCCAGTCTGAGGTGATCAAAGCTGAGGCAGAGTTGTCATGAACTGAGTTCAAACACCATGCTTGGAAATATTATTAATAATAATAATAACAACAACAACACACCCTAGCTCAGAATTCTCACCATTTTTCTGCCACCTCTGAGATTCCAACTCAGGTCTGGGTAAATTTGTTGCACTGTGGGGGAAGGTGAAGCTCACCATCCTTGAAAATACAAGGTTAGGCCTAGTCCCAGGGCCTGAACTGAAGCCCCAGCACTGACAAAAATCATATGCTCACCTGTTTTACACATAGGATCTCTCTTTACATAGAGATGTGGAATGCATCATGCATTCAGTGTAGTTATTCTTTTTATTGTCTGTCTTAGTCATGGATGCATTTTGTATTTTATTACATATAATGACAGCTATAACTGTGCTGACATGGATGGCAACTGATTCCCATGAATATAGAGTTGCCTATATAGCATACTGCATCCTAGCTGAGACCCAGGACTTTCACAGGACAGAAAAAGAGTTGCAAGGATTGGCTTCTCACAACAGAATTCATCTTTTGGCAGTGCTGGGATCTGACACGGGGACTGGCAGGCCCAATAGGCGAATGGGTCCAGGTAAGCACACCAGCATGTGAGCCACTAAGGAGCTAGGCTGTTCCCAGGACCTGAGATTGATCCCCGCGTTTGGGGGGGGGAGAGGGATTATAGGGAGCACAATAGTCATCCATTCAAAATCTAAAGGTAGAATGTAAATAAGTACATATTTGTATAGAGTAGGAGAGATGGCGACCAGTGATGGAATCCAATCTACCTTGTGACTAACGATTCTTGGATCTTCCCCAATGCCTCCATTTCATGACTCTGATGATTATGGTCATGTTTGATCAACTCTTCATTAAAAATAATCAATACCCCATGAGTCTTGCCTATCATTTCCTACTCTCATCAAGCAGGAACTACTCATTCAAAGATGAGATCCATTGAATTCCATGACTCTTCCTAGTTCTGAAAATTTGTATCTCAGGATCTCCTGCCATTCCCTCAATGTGTGGGGGCTGACCGGGAATCAAACTCGTGGCCAACGTTGCTGGGTCGGCTTCTGGCTCTTCTGATAGCCAACAGGCCATCAGCCACACCAGGTCACCTTCACTCTGCAGGCCACCGTGTTTGGACCCAGCATGGTGAGCATGCAAAGGAAAATAAATGTAAAAGTGCCAGGTGGAACTTCCCACTGCTTTCATTCCCCCTTGTGGCTTTTTTTCCCCATCAAGCCCCGGGATCCTAGGGTCCGAGGTCTGTGGGTCCAGAGGCTGCAGCCTAGGATGATCGGAGCTGAGGCAGAGTTGCCATGACTTGAGTTCAAGTCCCGGGTCTGGCAAAAAAAAATTTAAAAATTATTAATGAAGCACTCTAGCTAAGAACCCACACTGTTATACTGCTCTATCTGGGATTTGAACTCAGGTCTGGGGAAGCCCATTGCACTGTGGGAGAAGGGGAAGCTCACCATCCTTGAAGACTAGAATGTCAGGCCTGGTCCAGGGCTTGATTTGAAGCCCAAGCACTGGACAAAATAACAAGCCCACCTCATTAACACATAGGATCTCTATTTACATACAGTTGTGGTATGCATCTTGCATTCAATGTAATTATCTTTTTTTATTTTGAGTGTTATTCATGGATGTATTGTGTATTTTATTGAGTATGGTGACAGGTGTATCTGTGCTGACATGGATGACAACCTATTCCCATGACTATAGAGTTGCCTATATAGCATTTTCCATCCTCGCTGAGGCCCAGGACTTTCACAGGACAGGAAAACAGGGGGATCGATGGGATTCTCACATCAGGTTGAAGCTTTTAGCAGTGCTGGGATTTGAACTCAGGGCCTAGCAGGCCCAGTTGGTGAATGGGTCAATTTGAGCACACCAGCCTGTGAGCCACTACAGAGCTAGGATGTACCCAGGTCCTGAGACTGAGCACTGGAAGTTGGGATCAATATAGTCATGAATTCATAATTTAAATACAGTATCTATATTATCATACATGGATGGGTGACATCTTGCATTCAGTGTACTCATTCTCTTTATTTTGTGTCTTATTCATGGATGCAATGTATATTTTATTGATTATGATGACAGATATAACTGTGCTGACATGGATGGCAACCCATTCCCTTGGGTATAGGGTTGCCTATGTAGTAATCTCCGTCCTCCCTGAGACCCAGGTCTTTCTCAGGACAGGAAAACAGATGGATCAATGGGCTTCTCACATCAGGATAATCTTTTGACAGGGCTGTGATTCAAACTCAGGGCCTAGCAGGCCCAGTTGGTGAATGGGTAAAGGTGAGCACACCAGCCTGTGAGCCACTAAGGAGGTAGGCCAGTCACAGAACCTGAGATACAGCCCTAGCAGGAGGTGATTGTTAGTGTTGAGAAATAGTCATGCATTTATAAGTGTAAGTTAGTATGTAAATAAGTACATATTTTTATAGTGTAGGAGAGATGGGGACCTGTGATGAAATCTACCTTGTGACTACCAATTCTTGGATCTTCCCTGATGCCTCCATTTCATAACTGTGATGTCACGCTTCATCAATTCTTCATTAAAAATAATCGATACCCCATGAGTCTTGCCTATCATTTCCTACTCACATCAAGCAGGAGCTACTCATTCAAGGATAAGATTGATTGCATTCCATGACTCTTCCTAAGTCCGAAAATGAATGTCTCAGGATTTCCGGCCATTCTCTCATCCTAACAGGGCTGACTGGGATTCATACTCGGGGCCTCCTTGTCTGATTATCCTGTGGCTACCCCGAAAACCAGCAGGTCTTCAAGCATGCCAGGTCAACTTCACTCTGCAGGCAGCCATATTCTGACCCAGAATGGTCACCATACAAAGGAAAATAAACATAAAAGCGCCAGGTGGAACTTCCCACAGCTTTATTTCCCCTCGCGGCTTCTTTTTTTTTCCAGCAAGCCCCAGGTTCCTAAGGTCTGAGGACAGGCTGTGGGTCCACAGGTTGCAGCCTAGGATGATCAGAGCTGAGGCAGAGTTGCCATGACTTGAGTTCAAGCCTCGGGTCTAGTAAAAAAAAAAAAATTAAAAACTATGAACGAAGAACCCTAGCTCAGAATTTGTTCCATTTTACTGGGAGAGCTGGGCTTTGAACTCAGGATTGGGTAACTCGATTGCACTGTGGGGGAAGGTGAAGCTCACCGTGTTTGAAGAATAAAAGGTCAGGCCTGGTACTGGACCTAATTTGAAGCCCCAGCAGTAGACAAGCCCACCTCTTTTAAACATAGGATCTCTATTTACATACAGGTGTGGTATGCACCTTGTTTTCAGTGTAGTTAATCTTTTTATTTTGTGTCTTATTCATCTATGTATTGTATATTTTATTGAGTATAGGATGACATATATACCTGTGCTCACATGGATGACAACCTATTCCCATGGGTATAGAGTTGCCTATGCTTTCTAGATCCTAGCTGTGACCCAGGACTTGCACAGGATAGGAAAACATCTGCAAGGTTTGGCATCTCACATCAGGATGAACCTTTTGGCAGTGCTAGAAGTTGAACTCAGAGCCTAGCAGAACCAACTGCCAAATGGGTCCACATGAGCACAACCTCTTGTGAGCCACTAAGGAGCTAGGCCATACCCAGGACCTGAGATCTAGCCCCAGGGTAGAGGTGGAACACCATATTCATCCATTCATAAGCTGAAATTAATATGCTAATAAAGGCCTGTTTGTATAGAGTAGGAGATGTGGCGAGCTGTGTTGGAATCCTATCTTCCATGTGACTACTGATTCTTGGATCATTCCCAATGCTTCGATTTCCTGAATGTAATTATTGTCATACTTCATGCAGTCTTAATTAAGATCTTGCCTATCATTTCCTATGTGAATCATGCATGAACTTCTCAACACTTCCCTAGGCCTGAATTCAAGCACCAGTACTGAAAAACATAACATTTATAGACATTTTAAATATTTGAGTTATATCTCTATATTCATTTTAAATCGTGTTTGTTGGAGTGATTCATTATATTTTATTATTGATTGATTGATTGATTTAGCATTTATATTATGGACTGTGAGTACAACTATAACATTTATTACATTTGTTCCAATCAAATCCATAGCATATAGCTTTGCATCCATAACATGTACATCACACCTGACACCAGCACTTGCACAGAAAAGGAAAACAGGTGTCACACATGGAATCTTACACCAGGAACAAACTTTTGGTAATGATGGGACCTTGACTGAAGGACTAGAAGGCCCAATTCATGAAGGGGTGAGTGTCAGCACGGCAGCATCTAGCCTATGCAGGTGCCAAGTGGACCTCAAGACCAGGTTTGGCCCAAATAGCAAAAATGTTCTATGCAGATGATGGTATACAGATAAATATAAATTTAGATATTTACATACTGCCAGTAATGTCTCTAGTGTCCAATGACA
The DNA here is from genome assembly GCF_000151885.1 of Dipodomys ordii. Lineage (NCBI taxonomy): Eukaryota > Metazoa > Chordata > Mammalia > Rodentia > Heteromyidae > Dipodomys > Dipodomys ordii. Next base: position 16,634 of record NW_012267627.1, on the reverse strand, counting down.
CATACTACACTCCTACGGATTCTCAGGTCTTTAGTGAGGACTCCATTTAATCAATAGTATTCTTTTAGTGCATAATAAACTATGAATTAAAATCAGTCCATGTCCTGTTATTATTGGGTCTAATTTTCTGCTAGACTGATTGATGAACTACTCATCCAACCATGACATTGTTCACATTCCTCTGGTGCTCCTATGGATAGGCAATAGTTTCTTAGGCTCCCCAGACCTTTGTAAGTGGTGTGACCGGGATTCAACCTCAGGACCTAGGTGTCCAGGTTGGCCTTTGGCTTCGTTGCCAGCGTGCCAGACTTCAGCAGTGCCAGGTAACCTACAGGTTGCAGCCGTGTCATTTGGATGCAGAATGGTCACCATGCAAGGAAGGAAAACCAAGAAACCGCCAACTATCCACAGATCGTGGTTTTTTTAGGTGCTGTATTCATTTTGTTTTCCTGTCAGCCCCGAGGCGTACCATCCCATGATCGGCTGTGGGTCCAGAAGCTGCACCATCCCAGCCTAGGGTGATGGAATCTCAGGCAGTGCTGCCACAACCTCAGTTCAAGCCCTGTGATTGGCAATCAATCAATAAATAAATAAAATTTTAAAATATTAGAAATAGCCGGGTGCCGGTGGCTCACACCTGTAATCCTAGGTACTCAAGAGGCTGAGGATTGTGGTTCAAATCCAACCCAGGCTGTAAAGCCCATGAGACTCTTATCTCCAATAAAGCACTAGAAAACCAAAAGTGGTGCTGGGGCTCAAGCGGTAGTGCACTCACTTTGAGCTGAAGAGCGCAGGATCAGCGCCCAAGGCCAGAGATGATGCCCCACGGAAAAAAAAATTGTAAAAATACTAATGAAGCTCCCCAGCTTGGCATTCATACCATTTATTTTTCCTGTAAGACCTGGGATTTGAACTCAGAGTCTGGGTAAAACTAATGCACTGTGGAGGATGGAGAAACGCACCATCTTTGAATACAAGCAATTCAGGCATGTTCCCTAGGCCTGAATTCAATCCCCAGTCCTGTTAAAGTAATATTCACCCACATTCGAAATAATGACTAATATCTACATACTTTTGTTTACCACATATTATTTTACTGTGTATTTATTTTATTTTTTGCACTATTCATTCATTCATTATTTATGTTGACTATTATTACACTTATAACATGTATTAAATTGATTACATCTTATGAGAACTATACAGATTAGCATATGTATTATATATCTTATTTCAGACCCATGACATTCACAGAAATTCTATAGTAGATGATCCCATGCTTAGAAAAACAGAAAGAATACACCAACCAAAGTCGAATTCATACCTAGGCACCCCAGTGGCTCACATCTGTAATCCCAGCTACTCAAGAGATGAGAACTGGAAGATGAAGTTTCAAAGCCAATCCAGGCAGAAAAGCCTGAGAGACAACATCTCCAATTAACTGGCAAAAATCCAGGCTACAGGTATGGCTGAAGTGATAGAAAATCAGATATGAACAATCAAGCCAAGATAGAGCAAGCTGAATTCAAGTGCAGAGAGAGGGGGGTAGGGAAAGAAAGCAGAGAGAAATCCTCCAAAATCAGAGAACAAAACAACAGTATACACATCCCACCTAATTTATGGCACCAACAAACTGAAAATAAAAAATCAAGCATGTGCAGTTGTATAACTTTACATGAGCACATATGCTTTTAGGTACACTTCAAAGCTATGTTTTAATAATATATATGTAGATATATTAAAATGTATATATATATATATATATATCTTTAAATAAGAAACTAGCCAATGAATAAATATTTCTGAATTAGTGCCTTAACCATGGAATTGTGAATTATTTCTATTAAAAGTGTATTCCAAGTTTCTTCCTCTAAATCAATCTTTAAGAAGTTTTTTCATATACCAGGCGACAGTGGCTCACGCCCATAATCCTAGCTACTTAGGAAGCTGAGATCTGAGGATGGTGGTTCAAAGCCAGCCTGGGCAGGAAAGTCCGTGAGACCCTTATCTCCAATAAACCAGAAATGGCACTGTGGCTCAAGCTGTAGAGCACTTGCCATGAGTTGAAGACCTGAAGGTAGGCAGCCAAGCCCAGAGTTCATGCCCCACCACCGACAAAAAAAAGAAAGAAAGAAAGAAAGAAGTTTGTTCATACAGATCATAAAATTATAACCTGAGCTTTAGGAAACTTGCCTTCCTTTTCTTCCAGGGTCTTATGCTCTTTAGGCTAGTATTCCACTACTGAGCTACATCCCAGTCCCAATGTTTTTGTTTTTCATTTTACAATTCACTTTATTCCCAAAATGCCTACAAGTACCTACTGTCCTCACAGAAGTGAGTTTTTATTCAGAAACCCAATCTTTTGTGGTATGAGGAATCCCCTAGTGTATTTTGTGGTAGGCACTGCAGAAAACTTACACGATGCAATTGCAGAGAGTTTATAGTTATAGAAATAACATCAACTGTCCCTCTAGGGAGGAATGATGTACTCATTTTCATTCTCACTCTTCATGGCAGATGGTCAAAATGGAAACACCAATGTGCTATGCTGAAATGTAAACGTTTAAACCCCTTTTTGAAAAAGTCTCATGTTATAAAATCAAAATGTATCAAATAAAGGCCA
>NW_012267627.1:0-841 GCF_000151885.1 Dipodomys ordii | reverse complement strand
ATCCAGCCAGCATAGGAAAGTCCATGACACTGTTATTTCTAAGAGATCACAGAAAACCCAGAAGTGGGGCTGTGGCTCAAGGTTAATGCAATACCTTTGAGCACAAGTAACTCAGGGACAATGCCTATGCTCATAGTTCAACCTCAGGACCTGCTTCCATGTCTTTGTGTATGTGTGGATGTATTCCCATAGGTGAAGCTCCAGAGTAGCTATGATGAAAGGCCCCAAGCTTGAAAATTTGTTTTCAGTACAATGATTTCATAACACAGAGACTGCTTTCATGACAGCGCATGTTCCTGGGCTCCCCTCCCAATGCAGCCGGAGGGTTTCTCGGCCTCCCAGGCCTGCTGGAAGAAGTCTCTCTCATTGTCTGTACAGGCAGACAAAAGGCCTCAGTCCTGTACAGCTGTGTAACAAACAACTCCATCATGGGCCAATTAGTGAGGATGAGTGTGGACAGGCTCTGAAGGTCAGGACAAAAAGGCCTCTTTGTACCCTAAGCTATCTCTCTCCCCAGTGCTCCGTTTTAACAGGAAGCCTTCATTTGTGCCACCTCCTGTGTAAGCCAAGTTCCCAGCACTTATCTTGCCTTTGTAAGACTATATTCTGGTGTTCAGATACAGTGCTCAATATAATTCAGGCGCCCTCTTGGCAGACAACTAGGGCACTTAACCTCAAGAAATGTTTCATTTTGGGTGATGATGGGCCTATGATACCTCTGCTAGCTTTCCAGAAGCTTTGGAAAGCCAAGCACATGTCTGATCTCACCATGCTTCCTGTCATCTAGCACTGCTGAAGCACATTAGGTTGAAACCTTTGACCTCTCCTAGTTGAGCTCTGG
>NW_012267626.1:57683-58192 GCF_000151885.1 Dipodomys ordii | reverse complement strand
GCTTGCTTAGGGCTGGAGATAAGAGAAATGTTTATGGTTAGTCAAATGTTGTCTGCTTAGGGCTGGAGGATTATTTATGGTTAACCAAATGTAGTTTGTTTAAGGCTGGAGGAATCTTAACTTTCCATACACTTTCTTGGCTCCCAACAAATCCCCCTTTCTTATTTAGAAAAATGACCATCAATTGTTGGCTGCTCTTTTTAAGGGGGTGACAGAGGCTCTGTTCCTCTAAGGGCCCAGGGTTTTTCTCCACTCCTGAGCCAGTGTCCTCACTCAGGGAGGGAAGTTTTGCAGGCCTTAGCATGTTTTTTGAGGAGACGGCTTGTGGGTATGCATGCCAACCGTCATGCACCAGAGCTTGCCACTCAAGGGTCTTGGGTTTTGGGATCTCGCAGATCCATCCCCCTGCAGTCCTACCTGCACCCTTGATTTGAGCATTTTTTCTTCCTCCCATAGGGGCATCCTCCCCCAAGCGGAGGGGCCTATAGGAGGAGGGGCGAACCTATCCC
>NW_012267626.1:53174-53510 GCF_000151885.1 Dipodomys ordii | reverse complement strand
GAACATAATTGAAAGTAAGCCACATTATATAAATAACTTTTTAACCCTCTTTTTAAGGCCTTCCTAATTTTAATGTTAACACATCCAAGAGAAAGTTTTAGCAATACTAATCAGATAATCACATCACTCATTTTAACCACCATGTTTTCAGTGTCTATCTGCAGGGAAAAGAGAGAACAAAGATGGGCCACTCAGCCCCTTCTAGGGAATGGGCACACACCCAATCCGACTCTTTAGGGTTAGATGAACTGCGTTTGTGCCAGCTTGCCCTTTTTCACCATGCATGGACTCCTCCCAGGACCTGTCCCACCATGCATGACCAGCTGAACTGCACTT
>NW_012267626.1:38164-51993 GCF_000151885.1 Dipodomys ordii | reverse complement strand
AGCCGCTAAATCATTGATATCTTTCCCTACTTTACTCCAGGTAAGGGGATGAATGTCCGAGTCACTCAGAATTAGCCAAGGACATTTTTCCCCGACAAAACAAAAAAATTTTTACAAGATCCTTTCTTTTTACTCTTATTCCTCTCTCCCTAAGAGCTTCCTTCATTTCCTTTATAAATAAAGCCTCTTTAGACAACGTCTTTCCCATGGCTTCTTTGAACGGCAAACTTACCTCAAGACTTCCCACGGTGCACGAGTGATACGATGTGGGCGTCTCTACCCTTAAATGATTGGAGATCCCAGTTTCCGGCGCCGTCGGGTAGGCCACCGTGCCTCGAGGCCCCACGTTGGGCGCCACTTGACCCGTCCAGCAGGTTCAGTTATTCGTTAGGCTCGAGGAGGCACCTCCTAAAAACCAATGGGGGTGAGAGAGAAACGAGACCAAGCGCATAAAGAAAGACAGTCAGTCTGAGTCGCGTCAAGGTCTGCTTTATTAAAGTGAGGCAGGGTTTATATACCCGAGGACAGGGGAAGGGAAAGAATGAAAAAACTTTGCAGAAGCAAGGGTGAGAAGTCCCGGGGTCAGGGATGGGTCGTGCTTATCCTTTGGCCGTTGTGCTAATCTTAAAGGTACCTACTGTAGTTTCTCTAGGAGACATTTATGGTTAGCCAGGCGCTGCTTGCTTAGGGCTGGAGATAAGAGAAATGTTTATGGTTAGTCAAATGTTGTCTGCTTAGGGCTGGAGGAATATTTATGGTTAACCAAATGTAGTTTGTTTAGGGCTGGAGGAATCTTATCTTTCCATACACTTTCTTGGCTCCCAACAGGAAAGTACACACAGGTTCCACACAGCAGTGTGCTCTGTGTAGATCTCATGTCTCCTACATCATCTGTCCTTCCTCTCCCTCAATCCTGAGGTCGGTGTCCTCTGCTCCATTCTTGAGCTGAGTGGGTCACGGTCCTCTAGTGAGAGCAGGAGAGACGTGATGCACTGCAGGAACTGCTGAAAGAAGACTCAGAGAGCCAGGCTCATGGGGACACTGCTGACAAGCCTGCATTTCTTCTGTCATTATCTACATGTCTGTCACTTCCTCTCATCTCATGGACTGCTTACTGCCAACAACCTCTCCAAGGATAAATGCCTACATGAACCTCACAGTCACCAAGTGTGCACTTGACATGCATTAGCCTAGGGACAGCTACACAATATCTGTACAAGTCTTTGCCAGCTCATCAATGGGTTTTCCAACAGTTGAGTGTTGAGGGTTCCTCTCACAGTCTGGATGCACAAATGCTGTTGGGTGTGGGATTTGTCAACATTTCTTCCACTTCAAAGCCTGTCATTTATTTATTTGTCACTTGAGCAGAAAGTTGAAGAGTTTCAAGTTATATCTTTAATTGATTCTGATATAAAAATCTAAATTATCAATTGGCTATTGAAAGATTAAAAATTAGAAATACATTTTACAATTACTAACTGCTGATTTCACTTTTGTAAACTTGCTCGCGCTAGCACTAACCCCCCTCCCTTCTGGAAATAAGGAATTGAGTAAAAAAAAGTCTCGGAGCCCAGATGCCGGCCCGGGACAAGGTTTGTGGTCATAGATAAAGAACAAACAATAAATTCCCCAAATGGCCTAATGGGACCCAAGAATGGGACCCAAGATAAGGACCCAAGATAAGGACCACCTGGCAAGTCCAGCAAACTAGGCCAAATGTTAATCAATCACAAGCCTGTAACTATGTAAACTCCCCTCCAGGGTGACCGCTCCCCCTAGACTAGCCCTGAGTCAACTGTTTTACAAAGAGTGTTATAAACTTCCCCCGCATAGTAAAAATGATTGCTGAAGTACATAGTGACTTTTAAATGGGCCAATCCCGGGGACACCTGGTGTTATATGCTAATCTTGTGGCTTTTGCCTTTAAGAATGCCTGTAACTGCTGCTTGGGGCTCTCTCCCTTACCGAGGCAGAGACCGTTTGCACAAATGCTGAATAAACTCCTTTTGCTTGTTGCATCTACTGGTTTGGAGTCTTGGTTTCTGGGGCGCCCTCTCGTAGACAAAAGTATCCCAGGAGTCTGGGGTCCCAGACCCCAAATTCCAGGACCGGTAGGAGGTAAGATAGAGCTCTATGTCTTCTGTGTTTGTTATCTCTGTTCTGTATCCTGCACTCTGGGATCCAAAGAAAAGTGCCTGTACAGGTCCTGTATTTTGCCTGTATTTGGGCCAGTGGGGGAGGCAGACGTGCCCTGAGACCCCTGGCCCGGCTCAGGCAGACGTGCCCTGAGACTTGGGGGCTAAGAGGGAATGTGGAATCTCTCTCTTCCTGGCCCCGCCCTGGAGTCCTACTCTGGAGTGACCTGGAGGAAGGAGAGAACATGGAATCTCTGGAATCTCTCTCCTTCCTGGGGAGTTTAGCCATGGTTGGCCACTCCCATCTGAAGTTGCTTTTTCTGTTTGCAGTCATTCGACTGCCGTGCAGTGCCTGTCTGGTTTCATCTGTTTCTGTTTAGTGTTAATTGTCTGTGTTGTCTGTTTTGTGGTCCTTAAAGGGATGGGGCAGCAACTAACAATGCCCTTAAGTCTGACTTTAGATCACTGGAAGGAAGTTACAGCCCGAGCCCACATTGTCAGGTTTTAGGAACTTGCTTGTCAATTATAAAATTGCCACTGACCACCTGCGAGTGGCCCCAGTTAGATCTCAGCCTCAGGCCTTGACTCAGGGGGTCTGAGCGTGGGGGAGAACCTGTCAGTCTGAGGGGACGGCCGCTAGGGACTTTTGTCCCTTGCCCCAAGATGACTGAGAATTCTCCCCCGTCTTGGAAGGCCCCTGGGTCGATGTTTTCAGGAATCTAAAAAAAAAAATCCTCCGGAGGTGAGTAGGGGTGTTGAGTCCCTTGGTAAGTGAATGGTGGTAAAATGTTGCTCCATTCACTGAGACCTGATTTTGTCTTTGTGGCCACTTGTCTGTCTTGTTTACTTCGGTGTGTTTTCTATTCTGTTTCCAGAGGTAGGGAAGTTTTGGGTGAGCATGGCAGGCTCACTCAGCAGACTCTGGATTCAGCTTGCTGAGTGAGAACAGCACAGAGTTCTGGTAGGGATAAACTGGGGCCCATTAGTCCCCAACTCAGCCTTCAGTTCTTGTCTAGTTCTGTTTTAGAATTGGTACCAGTTTTAGATGTGGATCCTTGGTTTTTGTGTTTATCTGTGTTTTTGTTATTTATTTAAACATCTCTGGGGGAATAAACGTTCCAGCCTCCCACTGGGCTTGGTCACAGCCCTGCTAAGAACCCCCCCACTTGTGTTTCAGCAGCCAAGAGGCAGGGCATGGACAAGCCTCAGGCTGCACCTTCTCCCAGTGGAGGCTGCTGGAGGAGAGGCGAGGGTGTAGAAAGTTGTGAGCCTGGTCTGGACTTTCAGTTACTCCAGACAGCTTAACAATTTGTAAAGTGCTCTTGTCAAAATTGGGTAAAAATCAGGCCAGTTTAGTTTTAGGTGGCCCCCTCCCCCAGCCCTCCTCCAACAGAAGGGAATCAAAAGACTAATTAGTGAATTGCCTTGCTAGATAAGCAAGCTCTGAGAAAATAAAGCCCAACAAAGGTACCTAGTTTAAAAAAAATAAAAATACTGTCTTAAATTTTTGTTTAAAAAGTTTAAATAATGTACGTACAACTGATTTTGATTTTTCAGCACTTTAAGATCTGTGTGAGTGTTTTGTGTGTGTCTGTGAATGTGTTCAAAGATAAGAATTGTCAACATGCTGTAACAATTGGTTGAGTTTTAATTTAAAAATTCAAAAGGATATGAGGTTTGGACATTACCAAAAATTAAAAAAAAACTCATCACATTGGTTTAAATGGCTTTTTAAAGATTCTCTAACTTGCACATTAGAAAATCTGGTATTTTAAAAACTAATGTTTTAAAATGCATAAGACTGTTTATACTGTAATCAAGTTACCTGGCTTAACAAAAATACATTGGCAGTTTGGGGTATAATTCCCTTGGCTAAAATTTGGGGATACATATTAGAAATTTAAATGTAAAGGTTAGTTTAACACTGTCAAAGATGTTACTTGTTCTGTCTGTCTAAAACTGTGTATTTCATTCGAGAACCAAGAGAAAAGACGGGGGGGGGGGACTTAAAAGCCAACAGAAGACCTATCTTTAGGGGTAAGGAGTGAACAAGCAGAAGTGCAGTTCAGCTGGTCATGCATGGTGGGACAGGCCCTGGGAGGAGTCCACGCATGGTGAAAGAGGGCAAGCTGGCACAAACGCAGGTCATCTAACCCTAAAGAGTCAGATTGGATGTGAGCCCATTCCATAGAAGGGGCTGAGTGGCCCATCTTTGTTCTCTCTTTTCCCTGCAGATAGACACTGAAAACATGGTGGTTAAAATGAGTGATGTGATGATCTGATTAGTATTGCTAAAACTTCCCCTTGGATGTGTTAACATTAAAATTAGGAAGGCCTTAAAAAGAGGGTTAAAAAGTTATTTGTATAATGTGACTTGCTTTTAATGTTTTACAATTAGGATGTTTTTAAAAGTCGTAAGGATGCTAAGTCTAGCTTTTTGGTTCAGTTATGATGATTGTTATTTTTGCATTAAGGAAAAATTGCCATTTGAGTTTAAAAATTTTAACGTGTGTCTGTTTTAAAACAAGCAGCCAAGAGGCAATGAGTGACACTTGGACTCAATATTTCAAGGGATCTTTTCAAAATGCAAATGAAAACTAAAGAGTATAATATTAAAAGGAAGATTAATAGGAGATTAAAAAATAGGGAAAGGATTTTTGGATATAAAGTTTAAAGGTAAAGTTGTTTTTAACATTGGCTTCAATGTGCACAGAGAAAAAAATTTGGATTACCAAAATAATTGCTATTCCAGTTTGCTCTTATAGGTATTTTTTTTAAGTTTCCAGCGAAGTCCAGAGCAAAGCACAGAGGATTCTTACAAGTTTGTCAGATGTAACTTTGACTCTTAATAAGTTTCAGGTAAGAGCATGCTTAAAAGCTACCTCTATGTTGACCACCTTGTTGCTTTTATATGGAGTAAAGGGGCCTTTTATAAGACTCATTGATCTGCAAACTGGTTCAAAGCCAGCCCGGGCACAAAAAGGTTCCTGTGAGACTGTCACCTCTATTCAGCCAGCAGAGTACTAGCCCTGGACTAAAGAGTCAGGGGACAGTACTCAAGCCCCAAGCTTGAGACTCACAGTGGCAGAGTACTAGACCTGGATTGAAGAGTTAGGGGACAGCATTCAAGCCCCGAGTCTGGGACTCAAAGTGGCAGAGTGCTAGCCTTGAGCTGTAGAGCTGAGGGACAGTGCTCAGGCCCCGAGTTCAAGTCCAGCAACCAGCTAAAGGGAAATGCCAATGAGGCATTTATCCCAATGTGGAGAAGACACTCCTGGGACAAAAGCAATAGAGGACCATCCAGAGACAGTAAGCCACTGCTTGGATGGCAGAAATGTCAGATCCTAGAGTCATTTGTGCGTGGCCCTTCAAAACTGGTCAGAGCTTGGATGTCATGGAAAGAGTTGGAAAGTATGCCTAATGTCCATGACTATCTATCTTGTAAGGGACAGAAACTTGCCAGTCCTCTATGATAATAAAAAGCTAATGTTATAAAATGTGGGGGATAGTTTAAATCTCAACCCCTTTATGTGCCAAAAGCTCTAATTGGCAGCTCTAATTGAGCTGACACTAGTTACATGAAGTTCATCTGCTCAGGAAAAAGTTTGTAAACCTGAGAGTGTGTTTCTATTGATATCTGTCTAAAGGCCTGTAAAGGTAACAGACATTGTTGGGATCATTAGAGATCACATTCCTAAGCAATCTAGGAAGATGCTTTTGCAAACCAGAGTGCTAAACAAGCTAAACTGCTGTAGCCAGAGAAAAGGTCTGTGCAGTTGTCAAAAGTTAAATATTGTTGTTAATGATATCTAACCTTGATGGCATCTTTGTAAAATAGGCTAAGGTTATAGGTTCCTGGCTAGGTAGGATCAATGCCCCTGAAGTCAGCTTGAAGAAGTTACAGAAGATGGACCTTCGCCCTTCTACCCCCCCCCTTTTTTTTAAGATCAAGGGTCCAGAGTCAGTTTTGGAGAAATGAGGCAAAATAGATAAAATAATTTTTTTAAAAAAAGTCATAAAGAATAGTGTTAACAGTTGTCAGTGTGCAAGGTGTGGAGACTGCATCTGTCAGAGATGGTTACGAGACTAAGCCTTCCGAGCCTTCTGTGTCTATTTACAAAAATATCTGGTTAGTAAAAAAGTTGTGATTTTGGTAAATTGTCCTGGGCTATTGTTTAAAGATCTTAAAAACCAGCAGGATCAAAGCCTGTCAAGCCTATGCAATGTATCCTTAACCAGTCTGTGTAGGAATTTACAGCCCAGCATGAGGTGTGACAGTCCCTTGGAACCACTGAGAGATCCTGCTGTTGCTGCTGTTGCTGCATGTCCTAATGGGTAGAGTTTGAAGACAACCTCACAGTCACCTGGAGGAAATGTATGTTGTCACCCAGACCACCTCCACCGTGGTAAAAGTAGACTGAACTCCTGCCTGGTTCCATCACCTGAGACTGCATCCTGGTTAAAAGCTGCTAAATCTAAGATCTTGTGGGACATTCTTTTGGGCAATATCCAGAAATCCTCTCTATTCCCACAGTGGATACTGGGGACAAGGATATCACTGGCTTGTCCTAGGCACTTCAGTGCATAGTGACTGGAAATTCACTCTATGGTCACAGCCTAGTTTGGCTCTGGTATGGTAATAACCTGAGTGTGTTATCAATGGAGGTAATACTCTTAGCCTTAAAATCTAGCAAGCTTCTGCATCACAGTGGTGCCTTAAGGCTGTTCTAAGATAAAGGTTCTGCAAGCCAAAGGAAAATTGGGCAGTTTTAAACTACAGCCACAAAGATGCTCAAGGGGTTATAAAGAAAAAAGGTAGTAAAGAAAGCCTTGGGAAAGGAATTGGGGAAATTTAAAAAGTAAGGATTGTCTTTAAGACAAACCTCAGAAAGTTTAAGTATGTAGCAAATGGTATGAGTATGTCTTAAAATTGGAGCTTACAAGTACAGCTGGTATAAAATTAAGTTAATTGTGATACACGGAGACAGGACTGGTGAAAAAAATATAAGGGGCTCTGGTACTGTTAATTTTGTTACAATCGGACCTTGTATACTCAACAGACTGGTGTCTTTTGTAAAAGAAAAAGATCAGCACAGTCCGTCTATTAGTTCTGAGATCCCAATACCAAGCATTGAGAACAACTGACACCCCACAAGATAATAGAGAGACACCCTGAATTTTAAGATTAAAATTAGTCCAAGGAAAAAGGAGGGAATGAAAGATTAAAAATTAGAATTACATTTTACAATTGCTAACTGCTGATTTCACTTTTGTAAACTTGCTCGCGCTAGCACTAACCCCCCTCCCTTCTGGAAATAAGGAATTGAGTAAAAAACAGTCTCGGAGCCTAGATGCTGGCCCCGGGACAAGGTTTGTGGTCATAGATAAAGAACAAACAATAAATTCCCCAAGTGGCCTAATGGGACCCAAGAATGGGACCCAAGATAAGGACCACCTGGCAAGTCCAGCAAACTATGCCAAATGTTAATCAATCACAAGCCTGTAACTATGTAAACTCCCCTCCAGGGTGACCGCTCCCCCTAGACTTGCCCTGAGCCAACTGTTTTACAAAGAGTGTTATAAACTTCCCCCGCATAGTAAAAATGATTGCTGGAGTACATAGTGACTTTTAAATGGGCCAATCCCGGGGACACCTGGTGTTATATGCTAATCTTGTGGGTTTTGCCTTTAAGAATGCCTGTAACTGCTGCTCGGGGATCTCTCCCTTGCTGAGGCAGAGAGACCATTTGCACAAACGCTGAATAAACTCCTCTTGCTTGTTCCATCTACTGGTTTGGAGTCTTGGTTTCTGGGGTGCCCTCCCGTAGATGAAAGTATCCCAGGAGTCTGGGGTCTTTCAGCTATTCCATGGGCTCTATATTCTGTATAGAAAGCCTTGATTTTCCTGTGTGTTCATTGGAGACCTGGAAGTTGTTGATGTATGTGCACATGAATGTGAATGGGAGACCTGACCTGTTATTGATGTGTGTTCATGTGTCTGAGCATGTGTGTACAGACGCATTCATATGGCACACTTTCCATAATACTACTCACAAGTGTGGCTTCTTACTCAAACTTGAGTCAAAAGTGTCAGGAGGATTGTGCTTCTGGGTTCCATAACTTGGAGGTCCAATTGGAAAGTCAGGTATTGGCCCCCAGCACTTCAGCACAGAGAGGAGGTGAACATTCAGAATGGGGCCTGGTGGGAGGGGTGCAGGCCCTGGGCCTGGGGTTGAACAGGACAGAGCCTCCCTTCGGGCCAGAGACCCTGATGTCCCACAGTCATTTCAGTCCCTGAGGGTGACATTTAAAATGTGTGTGTGTCTTATATCAAAATCTCAGCAGAGCACAGAAGGTGCTGCAGTGTGGGTCTGAGTTGGGGGTGGCTGCCTCTGAAATGTCCCTTGTTCTCCTTTCTGTTTTCCTGGTCAGCAGCCCCGGCCTCTCTCTGTCCACAGAAAATCTTAGGATTTGTTCCCCTGGCCACCGCCCTACTGCCACACCTCCTAATAGAACTCTCTGTTTGTTACCTGTTGATTCTTTCTGACTTTGCGTTTATCATTTGTCCTCTTCTCACATTTTATTTCAAGTAAAGAAAGCAATCCTGAATGCTTGACGCTGCTGAGAGATTCACACTCCCATAGCTTGCTGGGCTACCCTAGGTGGACTTCTACAGTCACCCAAGATGTGAATGTACCTCAGCCACTTCTGCCACGCCCTCCCTAGAATGTCCTGTGCTCCATGCTCCCTGCCTTGTTCCTAATTACTAAATGAGCAGCATCAGAATAGCCTTTCATCTTGCCAACTTCCCGTTCAGAAAACATAGTTATGAGCAGCTCAGCTCACAACAATGTTTGGGCAGTGATGATCAGGATATATAAAAGTTGTCCCACAGAATTATGGTGCAAATAAAATATTCTTATTAGTTAGTGGCATTGTAATATCATAGCATCACACACCTTGGCATATTCATGTAGATGATGGTAGCTAGACTAAGCTGCTGCTAGTTGCCTAAAATCTAGCAATACGTTGATGTACAGTTTACATTTGATATGATAGTAAATGGGTTTCCTAATATTCTTGAATTCTGTATGTCTGTATATATGTTTCATTAGGTCTCAATGTTACTGGGAGATTTGTTGGCAGCATTTTCCATTAGGCTTGGGTGGATTTGTGTTTTTCATCTCTAGCCTTCCTCAGATCTGATGTTGGAGATCATGGCAAAGTCAGTTTCCCCAATGTGTTATTCTCTGGGCTTTGTTGAAGTGAAGTCTCCCTATGTTTAAGTAAACCTCACAGTGGAAAGCAGAACAACTGATCCAGACAGTCAAGGATGACTACAGACACAGACATGGAGAAGTCCCTGGGAGACCGTCAGGAGATGAGCAGAAGTAGGGCAGACACAGAGGAGAGCTGGGGCAGGAAGAGCAGAGGCAGGGCCAAAGCATTTGTTTACCAATTAATTAATTTAGTTATTATTATAAAAGACATACGTTAACATGTACTGGTTATTATTCAATACAGATATACATTGTTAAATGACTAACAGTCTAAGAAGACACATGCTCTAAAGTATTGATGATTTTGTTATGGTGAAATCTTTCCTTTCTTCATCTTTTTGCAATGATTAGTGTTGTGCCACAAGATACCAGCTCCTCCTGATGAGTTTTCAAATCCAAATGAGGACCCAAGACATCACAGTTTCCACATGGACAGAGTAATTGATGTCTCCTGGTGAGACGAATGATTTGTCTCATCATCCACAAAAACTGTCCAGGGGAAAACCTCAGAACTTAGAAGTATTGTTCCTAAAGCCTGTAGAGTTCATACACAGGTTCTTGTTCAGGAAGTGAAGCTTGCTCTTCTCTGATGTAATGGAGAAATAAACAAGGACCTGTTTGAGCAGGTGAGGGGGCGTCCGGGATGCAGGGAGCTCAGTCAGATTGCTGTGAGATCACCTGGGCCCAGCCCCTCGTGCCCACAATGCACTTGCACAGTGACAGTGCTCATGATGGAGCCATAGGGACCCGCCTTCCATCCCAGATGGGACATGCACAGGACTCCAGAGCCATCGTGATGGAGGAAATCCCAGGAGAGTCGGGGCACAGCAAGATCAGTCTACATGCACATGACCTGTTGTCTGTTCAGTCCAACCCAGAATCCTTGTGTCCACTTCCATGTCCCTACGGAGGACAGCAAGAGGGCCTGGTCAGGGGAGACTGAGGAGTCCACCAACATTTCCCAGGGTGCCATGGGCAGAGATCCAGGGGTATGGCCGACCCCTGTGTTTTATGACTTGGGTTTCCAAGGACATTTGTTGGTTGGATAAAGAGAAAAAGAGGCTGAGAATATGAGAATTACAGAGGAAGAAAATGAATTAATGGAAGAATTCTGAAGCCCCATGCCCAGTGCTACAGGTGAGGGAGAAAGGCAGGGTTTGAGGCCTGTTAAGATTCCTGAGTCAGTGAGCTGAGCTGTCTCTGTCTCTGTTTCCATCTCTGTCTCTATCTCTGTCTCTCTCTCTCCCCCTATTTTGAACTCAGGGCCTCTTTTGTTAGGCACACACCTTCCACGTTAGCCCTTCTTGCAGCTTTTCTGATTTTATTAATTATCTGGTACTGTGCTGTGGTTTTGCCTGGGGCAGGTTCCAGACAGTGATTTCATACTTGCCTCTGGGATAGCTGGTATCACAGGAATCAGCTGCCACATTCAGCTTATTGATTGAGATGAGGTCTTCAAAATCATTCTTCTCTCCTCTTCCCAAGTCTCTAGGATTACAGGCATGAGTAACTGTGCCAGGTATTTTCCTTCTTGTTCACAGAACAAATTCCGACTCTGTGAATCCTGGGATCTTTGTTCTAAGTCTCATGGGGTCACCAGAGTCCCTGAGTTTTCAGGATCAAATACTGGTCAACACTGCAGAGCCATTTTTGCTTCCACCGTGATACTCTGTTCATTCTTTTTATTTTTTATTTTTTGGTCCAGTCGTGGGGCCTGAACTCTGGGCCTGGGCACTATCCCTCAGCTCTTCCGCTCAAGGCTAGCATTCTACCACTTGAACCACAGCTCCACTTACGGCTTTTTTCTTTTGGCTTATGTGGTACTGAGGAATCGAACCCAGGACTTCAAGCATGCAAGGCAAGTGCTCTACCACTGAGCCATTTTCCCAGCCCCACTCTGTTCATTCTTAACAGTCCCAGCAAAGGACTGGAGACATCACAGAGGAGTGCGGGTCATGAACTCAGGAGAGATGCTGTCACACTGTGGACACAGAGGCAGGGCAGACAGCAGGAGAGCAGCCCTGGGCTCTGTGTGCAGCTGGTCCTGAGCTGACCCAGCTCCAAGCTGTGCTGAGCGCCCCCTGCTGGTGCTGAGCGCCCTGTAGAGAGGTTTGTGTCTGTCCCACACTGGATTTCCTGCACTGTGTCTCTAGTACAGTAATAGATGGCCGTGTCCTCCACTCTCAGGCTGTTCATCTGCAGGTAAAGTGTACTCTTGCTGTTGTCTCTGGAGATGGTGAACCGGCCCTTCACAGATACTGTGTACCATGTGCTACCACCATCTTTATAAATTTGTGCAACCCAAAGTACAACACACCTGTGACTCCTTGTGCACACGCAAGAGTGTAAAACAATGGTGAATTTTTACCACACTGGCAGTGTCTCATGTGGTATGAACTCCATGCCTGGTCTGGGCCTGCACAGCCAAGGAGGGCCCACAGTTCCTGGTGTGTTCCAGGAGAATGGTGCTCATCTGTGAGCTCACAGAGCCTCCTTCCTGAGCAGAGATCAGGTGTGGCTTTGCTGCACTTTACTTCATTCTGACCACAAACTAAGAAGGCCAGGATTCAGGCAGATGCTTGATAGTGGGCTCTGGTGTATCATTTTCACTGTCAATCTTTGTTGTTTGTTTTTGTCAGTCATATGCACTCTGCACTTCTGACAGTATCCCATGTATTGTATACTGTCATAACCTCAATGAGTCACTACATATAACATACACTGCTCATAGGTAAACATTGATTTGGTAACTGTTGATAAATTATTTTCATGTTCTTCACAGTGTTTAATCAATCGTTTGGTTCCTGATTTGCTTGAAATTTGTACCCAACTTCTGATCTCTGGTATCCTGTCTTTCCTCCATCCTTCCTCATTCTCTAGTAACCAACACTTCATTTTCTGTTCCATGCAGTCTATTTATTCTAGACATAATGTAATACTGGTGTTTCTATGGTTGGTTTATTTCCTTTAAGCTAACTTCCTTTAGGTTATCACAAATGACAGTCTTTCTTCCTTTCTTTGTGAGTAGTTTTCTATTGTCCGCACCTATCCCATTTCCTTTATCTGTTCTTCTCTTGTTGAACCTTTACTTTAATCTCAGGCCCTTCCTCAAATTAAATGTGTAAAAAATACCCACAAAACAAAATAAAACATTGAAGTTTGCATTCTCAGCAGAACTCCTCCCCACACTCTACCAGAAGACCAGCATTTATATTCTTCCATGTTTGTGATAACAGTCATGCTGACTTAGGTGAAGTGACATATTTCACTTTGGGATTGATTTGCATTTCATTGTTATTAGCATATTATCTTGCACTTGAATATTTGTCTTTTTGTTGTCGGTTATGGGGCTTAAACTCTGGGCTTGGGCACTGTCCCTGCGCTCTTCAGCTCAAGGCAAGAGTTCTACTGCTTGGGCCACTGTTGCACTTCTGGTTTTCTAATGATTTATTGGAGATCAGAGCCTCACAGACTTTCCTGCCTGAGCTTGCTTTGAACCATGATCCTCAGATCTCAGCCTCCTGAGTAGCTAGGATTAAAGATGAGAGCCACCAGCACCCGGATTACTTATCTTTTTAAGAACTGTCAATGCAGGTCTTCTGATCATTATTTCAATGGGTTCTAGACTTGTCTTTTGTTGTTTTCTTGAGACATTTGTTTGGATGATACAATGTGGATAGTAAATCATTTTAGAGACATTATTGTAGAGAGCTGCGAGAGGCCGCACCTGGAAGATGGTGCCAGCTTCCGCCCTCCGCCTTCCCGAAGTGAGTGCTCTCTGTGGTAAACAACTCCTTATATGGCTAAGGCAAAGAATCTGGCTTGCTTCCGTGCACCTGAACCTATTGGTGGTTCCCACGTGACGTATCAGGGTTGGCTACCCAGCGGGTACTTAAGGCTGTGGGGAATTCTCCCTGGGGTTGGGGTCAGAAGATTGCTCAAAGGTCCTGAATAAACTGCAGAGAGAAGAGTTCGGTGTCGCGTCTTCCTTGGTGGTCGAGGCGGTAGCGACACGTGGTGGCCCGTATGGGGACTCAGCCATAACCCCAATGAGGACTCAGAACTCTCTGCGGTCAGGGTGGTGCACCGGTAAGTTCCCAGGTAAAAGGGGAATCCGCGACAAGAGCCGGGGTTAGTTCCCAGGTAAAAGGGGGATTCCGCGACAAGAGCGGGGGTAAGTTCCCAGGTAAAAGGGGGAATCCGTGACAAGAGCAGGGGGATTTTTGCTCTTCTCTGTAGATAAAGAGAGAGTGAGAACCCGGGGCTAGTCAATAGAGTAGCCAAAAGTAAAAGTAAAAGTTTGTTTACCAGCTTTAAATGTTTAAAACATGGGCGCTTCTTCTTCGCACCCAATTTTTTTGGCTCTCAATGAGCTACTGCACTCAAAAAAGTTAAAAATAAAAAAGAGGACTTT
>NW_012267626.1:29464-36259 GCF_000151885.1 Dipodomys ordii | reverse complement strand
ATCTGTGTTCGTTAAACAAAAAAGGGGGAACTGTAGAGAGCTGCGAGAGGCCGCACCTGGAAGATGGCGCCGGCTTCCGCCCTCCACCTTCCCGATGGCGAGTGCTCTCTGTGGTAAACAACTCCTTATATGGCTAAGGCAAAGAATCTGGCTTGCTTCTGCGCACCTGAACCTATTGGTGGTTCCCACGTGACGTATCAGGGTTGGCTACCCAGCGGGTACTTAAGGCTGTGGGGAATTCTCCCTGGGGTTGGGGTCAGAAGATTGCTCAAAGGTCCTGAATAAACTGCAGAGAGAAGAGTTCGGTGTCGCGTCTTCCTTGGTGGTCGAGGCGGTAGCGACACATTATCCCTACTATCCTTATAATGAAGCTTTACTCTTTTGGCATTATTTCATGTTGCTGAAGAGGTGGCTCCCAGCAATCTCTTTGTGCCTTTACATCTTTATTTTGTGCTGTTACTGTCATATGGAGTAAAAGTACAGTCACAGGAATGAGCGTGTAGTCTACATTTTAACGTCAGACTCTGGCAGCGCCAAGTTCACTTCTCTCCCTTCCCTGTGTGTCACTGGTGGACATGGATTAAGGGGGTGCTGGTTCTATCCTCTCATGCATTCAGTGAGGGGTTCTAACCTGCTGTGTGTGCAGAGGAGAAACTAATCTTCCTCTGCCACAGGCTGAGATGAAAACCCATGGACCTGTCCTTTCTAGGCTTTCCCAAGTCATTTCACAGTTTCCTGAGAGGCTTCTCTGGTCTTTCTGAAATGTCACCAACCCTTTCCTCCCTCTGTATGTGTGTGTGTGGGATTATCAGACACGACATCCACACTGAACGTTGGTCAGATCTCGGCCTTTGCCTTGCACCATATGGATTGTGGCCTTGGCAAGAATGTTGCCACCACGGAATCTGTACTGAGCTTAGAAGGGTCTTCTTCTCCCACAGACTCATCAGTGATGGAAATGACAGTCTTTCCCCCTTCCCTGTGTAAGTGCATGTGCAGATTATCAGACACAACATCCACATCCAGTGTTGGTCCTGTCTCTACCTTGTGTGGCTTTACAGACAATCTGTGCTGCAGGAGAGGTTCTGTGGCTGTGGCACCATGGAACTCTATCCTGAGATCGGTTGCTGACTGAGCTCATCCCCCGTGCTGAGTTGTGCAGCACTGGTCTGTCCCGGATCTGGTGCAATGCTCTGTGGCTGACTGACACCACAGCCCGCAGGATGGCAGTTAGCAGAGAGAAGGTGCTACCGCTGTCCTGAGCCGCGGACTCCTCGTTCTCAGGTCTCAGGTTTCTCCCTGCAGCAGTAAAACCAGCTGAGACCTTTGCCTAGCATTGAGGAGAGCATGGACAATGGTGCCTATATTAATGTTACATGTAATATACGTAGTTATTTTATACACGAGCACATGTGGTACATCTGTAGTAATTTTGCCTCCATGAAGCAATAAGATAACTTTTCCCCAGTTCTCTAGAACATGTGAGTGCACATCTCTGTAAAGGTCAGAGGTCAGCTGGAAGCAGTGGCCACACACAGCTGCAGTCACTGTCCCCACCCCACAGCCCAGGCTGCCGTGAGCCCCGTCAGCTGCTCCTGGGACCAGAGCCGGGCCCAGGGCAGTCAGCTGGGAGCCACAGGAGACTTAGGCCACTCCATGGGAGTGGAGCCCACAGCTGAGGTCTGTGACTGCACCCGTGTCACACCCCGTCTGTGACAGCCCCACTGCTAGCTGTCATTTTCTGGAGATCCTGCACAGACAGGAGACATCCTGGGAATACACTGAGAATTCCCACTGACTGTTCCCAAAGCCCGGAAGCACGCTGACACCTGACTCCACACAGGAGGCTGAGCCTGCGCTTACAGCACCTCGCCCACAATGTGCATTGTCCAGTGGACAGAGAAGGAGATGTGTGAGAATGAGTGTCACTGCGTGAGAAACTAAACTAGTTAAAAAGTCAGTTGGGTCAAATTCTGTCCTCCATGTGTCCAGCTCTACAGGCCTGGAAAGGCCGAGAGACCAGTGAGGCTCATGGTCAGTGACACGGCTCTAATCTGTTCAACATGTGCATTCCAAGCTCTGTGCTGACCAGGAAAACCCAGACACGTCTGCCGGGCTTCACCAGGGCTTCAGCAGAGACTCTACTTTCCTCAGGATGAGATTCTGCTGACCAAGTCAGTCACCTCCGTCAACACAAGGATGGTGTATGTTTCATTCATGGGACGAGGTTTGTTATCATTTTAAATTCACAGCAGAATCCAGAACTCTCTGTAATTTAGGGTTATTGGCCTGTGTTGGTTGTACAAGGAACCACATTATAACTCTCCATACCCGCACATGGTGTCCCCTGACAAACGCAGCTCCTCCGGCCTCCACCTCCTCCCTTCCTCCTTCAACAATCTCATCAGGTTCCATTTTCTATTTGTATTCAGGCATATCAAGTATTTGGACCCAACTTAATATCCACTTCCTGCTTCACTTGCTCTGTTCTTCTGAGTGGACACATCCTAAACTAGAATGAGGACAAAGAGGATGGAGTATGTTCAAGATCAAATAATATGAAAATATGTTGTGTCTGTGCATGAAGATGGTATAAGGCAGCTCACAAACGCTGTAGAAAAATAGAGGGATAAGGAGAATGTGGAAAGAATAACAGACGGAATTAATCCACCTACAGTGTAATACATGCCCTCTGAGCTCCTATGCTGACACTCCTTTACATCATGATTAACTAGCGAGGAAAATGGAGGCAGGGCCTGGCTGTGTTGTGGACATCACAGGAGAGGTGGATCCTAAATCTAGACAGCAATCCTTAACCACTGTTGGACAGAGACGAACCCCCAACGCTCAGGCAGCCGGCCTTTGACCCTGCCTGCTGTTCCTGAGGTCCTGTGCTTCCTGTGTGTTGAGCTCTCTGTTCCTGAGGTCCTGTGCTTCCTGTGTGCTGAGCTCTCTGCTCCTGAGGTCCTGTACTTCCTGTGTGCTGAGCTCTCTGCTCCTGAGGGTCTTGTGCTTTCTGTGTTCTGTGCTCTCTGCTCCTGAGCACCCGTGCAGGAGGTTTGTGTCTGGGCTACCACTGAAGTTCCCTCACAGTGTCTCTGGCACAGTAATACATAGCCGTGTCCTCTACTTGCAGGCTGTTCATTTGCAGGTAAGTCATACTTTTGGAATCATCTCTGGAGACAGTGAACCGGCCTTTCACAGATGCAGCATATTCTGTTGTGTGACCATTAGCTTTTTTTCTAATATAACCAACCCACTCCAGCCCCTTTCCTGGAGCCTGGCGGACCCAGTACATGTAGTAATCACTGAAGGTGAATCCAGAGGCTGCACAGGAGAGTCTCAGGGACCCCCCAGGCTGCACCAAGCCTCCCCCAGACTCCACCAGCCGCACCTCACACTGCACACCTGCAAACACAGAGAATCCTGGTCAGCAATGGTCACACACTTCCACTGTTCTTCCCACTCATGTGCATTTGCACACTCAGTATCCCTTGCTCGCCATGAATCACCTTTCAACAGAGCAACAATGAGAACCCAGCGCAGCCCCAGCTCCATGGTGGTGGTCTGTGCTCAGTCACTGGTGGAATCAGCTCACAGAGCTCAGGTCAGGGATGGGCTGGTTTTCATGGGCAGAGGGACATCCTATTTGCATGTCCTCTGCTATAAAGCAGCTCTGGGGGGAAGTCTAGAGATTGGGCTCCCAGAGCAGAGGTGACTGTGCTGGAGGAGTTTGGTGACAATGGTCACCTTGGAGACATCATGATGCACTGACTACGTGCTGTGGTTCACACTGTACCTGCAGCTCCTTGGGAGCCTGAGGCAGAGTGTGAGGACATTGAGAGTTGTCTGGGGTGCAGAGGGACACACATGTCCTCTCACTCTGCCATTGTGCCTGGTGATCGTTCTGTCAGCATTTCTGATCACACACAAAACACAAAGTTCAACATGCATGTGACCTCCTTGTGCACACGCAAGAGTGTAAAACAATGGTGAATTTGTTTCCACACTGGCAGCATCTCCCGTGGTATGAGCCCCATGCCTGGTCTCGGCCTGCACAGCCAAGGAGGGCCCACAGTCTCTGGTGTGTTCCGGAAGAATGGAGCTCATCTGTGAGCTCTGCAGAGCCTCCTTCCTGAGCCGAGATCAGGTGTGGCCTTGCCGCATTTTACTTCATTCTGACCACCAACCAGGATGGCCAGAGTTCAGGCAGAGGCTTGATAGTGGGCTCTGGTGTATCATTTGTTTCAATCTATTTTTCTCATTAATATGTATTGTGTATTTGCGACGAAATCATGTGTATTATGAACTTGTAATAACCTCAGTGAGTCACACTCATAACAAAACATAGGTAAATGAGTATTTGGTAACTATCAACAAGTGACTAGTGTCTTCTTCAAATTGTTTTATTAACCCTTTGATAGTTTCTTTGCATCAGTCTTTTGATTCATTGGTTACAGTGATTCCTAGTGCTGGACAAGATGGTGAGCTGAACGTGAACAACACTTTTGTCCATGAACAAGAATCCACTGACACAAAGATGAGTAGATTCTGAGGAAGAGAGGAAAGGAGAAGCGACAGGGAGTTCCTGGGACCCAGGACATGGCAGAGAAGCAGTCAGGGTGGAGAAACTGTGGCACTGAGCTCTGACCTGTGTGCAGCTCTCCTGCTGGGGAAGAAAGCTGAGCCGTCAGCAGGTAACATCAGGTGTGCTCACAGAGGGACTGCCAGCTCTGCTGTGGGACACACGGGCTGAGGACCTGTTAACTAGCAAAAACCCTGAAATGAAGGAAATGAAAAAAAATCATCAACCCTGGTGTTCGGGGCACGGCTCAATTTTTAGGTGGTTAGTCAATGAGAGAAAGCATCAGGTTCTGACTTTGAGTCCTAGTCATGGATACAAAAGGGAAAAGAAAATTGAGGCCTGACTCAAATGGTAGAGAACCAGCCTTGAGTGAGAAAGCAGAGGGAGAGGGCAAGGTCCCTGTTTTTGCAAAAGTGCACAATAAAAATGCTATAAAACATGAGAGATACCGAGTGGAGTGTTGGGGGCCAAGCTGGGTCATGTAAAGCAGGTAGGCTGACAGTGACAATATAAGTAAGAACGTGACTGGAAGTTATCCCACGGTCCATGAGCACACAAACATTAGAAATGCCATCGATTCCAAACTCCAGTAATTTCCAGTGGCATATTTGTTTTTTATCTTCGGTTGCTGTCGCATTGTTTACATCAGCAAGCCAGGAGATTAACCCAGGTGTCCATGAGAGAAGGAATGGAGAAAGGAAATGTGGTGTCTTTGCAAAACAGGAGATTCCATCCATGAGAAGGAGGAAGTCCTGGCATTTGTGACAACATAGATGACTCTGGGGAGTTCACGTGAAGTGTGGTAATGCAGCACAGAAAGTCAAAGTAGGGCTTTTGACACCTGTGTGGTCTGTATTTGGGAAAACGTGTAAGTCAGCAGACCGCAAGCTTCCTCACTGTCAAAGAATGGAACCTGTACGTGGTGTACGATCCTTAGCTCTGCGTTGACAATGGTTCCATAGCATTTGTGTGCATTGTCACGTTGCACTCTAAGTGTGAATATGCATCGTTTTAATTGTCAATGTTACGCCAAGGAAATAGAAATAATTACAAAACTTTCCGACCTTGAGAAGTTTTAGCAAAGTGGTGAGAAGGACACCAAATGTCACCATCTCAGCAGGAGCAGGGCACCATCACCGTCCCTCCCTTTTTCCCAGAACCTGACACTCTCGGGGGCTCGGTCATCTGGAGCATGTGGGCTGAGCCCTCTCCTGAGCAGGGCCTAAACACCAGCAGCCCCTCCACAAGTTGAGCCTTAACTTTCACGATGCTCTTCCTGATCTGTTATTTGAACTGACACTAAACAGAGTGGGCAGCCTGTAAGGTTTACTGCATGTATCTGTTGTATACTGTTTAGATCCTGTTAAACACAGTTATATCCTCAAGCATTTATCAATTCTTAATGGTGTTTTGTCTAGGTTCTGGAATGTTCAGTCCAGAGTGGTCATTTATGTTCACACATGTTGCAATATGCAGTGCCTGGGGACAGGACAGTAATGGACACAGGTCTGGAATCAGGTTTGGGATGCCTGGGGCTTCTGAAGCCTTCCACCAGCTTCAGGTTCCCTGGGGCCATTTTACAAGGTATTTATTGAGTAGGGTGCAGGGCTTACCTCAGAGAGTGAGTCCCTAGCACCAACCACGTGGTATAATCCCATGCCAGTGATAATGACTTCTTTATCTTAAGAGGACAATGTAAGCAGTAATTGAGCTTCTCTAGCCCAAGCTTCCAGAAAGCCTGGTGTGAAATTAGCTTACACCCGCATAGAAATCTGCATTCCCATCAAGTCAAGACTGAGTGACCTTTTCAGGAAAGTCTCAGTGCTCTGAGGGTTCATGTGGGAGGTGGCAATGCATCCTCCCTATCCTTTTGGGTCTCATAGCTTGAGTTTTGGGAGCTCTCACAAAATAGCAATGGCATTAAATGCCCTTAATATTGAAATTCCACTTCTGTATGCAATCCTTCAGTAGCAGATAAACATTGGAAAGACCCACATATTGCAATCTTCATGTCAGCCGATATGGTGGAAGGATGACACTGATAATGCCTGGAAGCCTGGAACTGTCAAAGTACGGGGCGGTGGGTTTGCTGCTGTGTCCAAAGGCTCAGTGGATGTCTGCCTACCAGTCCAGAAATTAAAGCCCAGAAATGAACAATCACCCAACATCCAGGAGTCTGTGGAGGGATCTTCAGGAGGATGAGGAAATCT
>NW_012267626.1:25410-27124 GCF_000151885.1 Dipodomys ordii | reverse complement strand
CTGCTACCACGTTTATAGATGTGTCCAGTCCCCTCCAGTGTTTTCCCTGAGGCCTATCGGGTCCAGCTCCGCAGTCACCATGCTGACGGAGTCACCAGAGACCGCACAGGAGAGGAACATGGTCTGCACGGGCCTCAGCAGGCCAGCGCCTGACTCCTGCAGCTGCACCTGGGACAGCACAGCTGTGGACAGAGGAGCAGCTGCGTCTCGGCCCAGATGCCGCATCCCACGCTCCTGCCCAGTCCCAAGTCACCACCACTGTGAGCTGCCAGCAGGAGCACAAAGACCACACCTGCTCCACGTTCACAAGGTCACGTCTGTCACACGCAGACAGCATTTCCAGAGTGCAGAAGAGGCTGAATTTAAGCGAGGGTGCGACTTCTCCTGGTGTGTATGTGGGAATTTGCATGTGGGGGCATCCTGCTTGTGGCTGCATACGAGGGGCAGGGTCCCTGTCACCTGTCCCCTGAGAGGAGGTGACCGCGGGTCTCTAGTCACCTCAGCCCTGTGACCGCAGCCTCACCTCCCTGGTCCTTGCAATTACCAAGAGGCATTCATGCTGAAAGACCTGATTTTTCATCTAGATATGTAATATGTGAATGCAAACAGTGTCTTTCTTTATCACACAAACAAATACACACCTACACATACCTGTACACACACCTCACAGGTACATACATGCCCACAATACACAATCCCACATATATACACAAACAGACATATACGTACATACACAGAACCTTGGAACCTTGATCAGGAAGTAGATCCAATGAGTGTCAGTGGAGGGAAAGAGAAAGAACAAGCATGCAGAAGCAGGAGAATCCTTGTGGACCAAGTGTTCTGGGATTGCAGGGCTTGTCCTGGTCTTCAGAAGTATACTGAACTGGGAGAGAGACTGGTAGAAGTGACCACTCATGAGAATAGCCTGCAGGATTGCATGAGGACACACGGTGGTTACTCGGGTAGTAAAATTCGCCAGAATACATTGTAGGAATGATGGCATTCTAACTGTTGGACATCAGTCTTATTTTTCCTAAGAAGGAATTCTACCTGGTCCCACACAACCCAGTCACTGTGGAGACTTGGGAGTTCATGTCACAGGAAGTCATGGAGGTTCTCAAGTGCAGCAACTTTCCATGACCATCATTTTCACCCTTTTTCCTAACCCAGCAGAGCACAGCACCATGACGGCACTGTGAGATGGCGGTATATGGCTGTTGGTCCATTCATGACCTGGATAACTCACAGGAGTGTGTGTGGTCTTGGTACACCCATGTAACTCCATTTACTGCAATTCATTTATGACCCCAGATAAGGTCACCAGGACTGTAGGAGGACATGTTACATCCTTGTAGGTCCATGTACTCTACTCCATGTATGACCCCACAGCAGGCTCTAGGTTCTGGAGAAGTCTGTGCATGGGTAGGCCTGGGAACCTGCGTAATTCTCTGATCTAGCCTCTGCATTTTGTCATGAACACCACCTGGTTTGTACATTCTGCTAAATAAAAATGGCACTGATTTTGTGGGTATTTCACAAGAATTAGACTTAATGTGTGATCAATGTTCCATATTGTAGCAGATTAGGTTCTCTACAAGCAGAAATATTAAATGAGGATGAACCTGAAGTTAAACAAATATGGTTTGTGAATTATTTTGGTTCTGCAATTGCATAGAGGTTGTTCCTTTTATGTGAATATGTAAGGAAGAAAAGT
>NW_012267626.1:19778-20690 GCF_000151885.1 Dipodomys ordii | reverse complement strand
GCTCCACACCGGGCGCTCAGCACATAGGAATTCCATGCTGCACACACAGAGAGGCTTCAGCCACTGGCCCTCAGCCAGAGCTCTGCAGCCCTTCCCAGGGAAGGTCTTCTGATGAAGCCAGGCTGCTGTGCTTAGCCTCAGACTATTGCTATTTGCACAGAAGCCTGCGTAAATGTGCAGATAAGAAAACCAAACATGCGTCATTGCTGACTATAATTTCATTTTTCTTGTACTGGTCGCTGTTAAATTGTCTTGCATTAATTTAACACTGAAGGGAAACGTATGCTATTTACCGGAATTTTATCATTACACATTACATTAGCATATCAAATTATTAAGATCTCTCTCCTAAATGTGTTGTGTCAATTTAAAAGTATACAAATGTATCTTAGTGATATAACACTCAACATAAATTATGTTTAGGTTCAAATTTTAGGAGGAAATATAATTGTGCATGAATGGGGAGAAATTTTAAATGGGTGACACTGATGGACACATGTTGATCAAACTGATTTCTTTCTTTTTATATCTTTGTTGTTGGTGGTGGTTGAACTCACAATGTGGGCACTGTCTGTGAGTTCCTTTGCTCAAGGCTAATGCTCTACCACTTTGAGAGACAGCGCCATGCGGTTTCTGAGTGGGTAATTGGAGATAAGAGTCTTGTGAGGACTTTTCTGCCCAGGCTGTTTGGAACCATGATCCTCAGATCTCAGACTTCTGAGCAGCTAGGATTACAGGCATGAGCCTGGGATTTAAAAGCAGTTCTGTGAGACTGTCCTAAGACAGAATGCTCAGCTTCCATGGGGAGAATCCAGGAGAATCATGGAAAGCACCCGCCCTGCTTTCTACTCTCTTCTGAATCACCATCCAGATGTCTGCCTCTGCAGAAAGAAACTTACTATCTCAAAAATA
>NW_012267626.1:16442-19375 GCF_000151885.1 Dipodomys ordii | reverse complement strand
TACATTTATAGGTCTCATAGGTAAACACATTTCAGTCCCTAGCTGAGGATACTCTTGTTCGAGGGATTTTTAGTGCAATTGAGTCTGCATTGTCAGCCATGTTGGAACACCCCCTGAGAGACAGTCGGGCCTCCGTTAGACCCCTGGAAACCCCTGGGTGGGAGGGCTTTCCTCTCTACCCTTGCCTCTGCCCCTGCTGGGGACTGAGAGCTCAGGTGGTCCTCCATCCCCCTCCATCCTGCGGGTGTAGACAGAGTGGAAATGACCCTCAGCAGCTGCCGTGCGCTGTGAAGCAGGAGTGACCACAGAGTGGACAGCACGGGGGCTCAGGGGAAGAGGAAGGGAGGCCGCTCACCTGAGACAGGTGTGGGCATCAGGGAAGAAGGACACAGGAAGTGGCAGTGCTCCACAGGAAGCTGATGGCTGATCCCATCTCATCCACACACAGAGGAAGTCCTTCCCTCCCACAGTGCCCCAGTGAGCATGTGAGGAAGAGGAAACAAAAGGAAGGCAGGCATGTCCAGAGGGACTGTGGGTGCTGGGGAGGTGTCCAGAGGGACCCCGGGAATGGGAGGAGGGAGCATCACAGAACCTGACACCCAGCTCCCACCCAGCTTCTGGGGTGAGATCCAGGGCTGCTGGCCCTGAGCACCTCTGCAGCTCAGGCTCAGGGTCCGGTGGACAGTCTGTGTCAGGGCTCACACTGTGTCTTTTGCACAGTAATCCATGGCTGGGTCCTGGTGGTCACCGTGCTCAGCTCATGGACATCTGTTTCTTGGCTGTGTCTCAGACACTGTGAGTTGACTCTTGAGAGACGGCTGCAGTTGAAGATGTCTCCTGTCCTTCCCAGAGGTTCCCTGGGGCTGTGGGACCCCCTCCATCAGTAATGACGGCCAGTGCCACCTACATGGTGCAGGCAGGGGACAGAGACCGTGTGTGGGCTTGGCCAGGCCAGGCTGTGACTCCTGCAGCTGCTGGGACAGGACATCTGAGGACAGAGAACCTCAGTGCCAGGCATGGGAGACAGGGTGTGTTCTGAGTTCGGATGCAGCGTCCTCACAACATCCTGACCGCATCCTGATGTCCTACACCCAGGAATGTCCAGCAAGGAAACAAAGACCCGCCCAGCATTCCAGGCATCAGGAAGATGACTGTGACTCACAGGAAGTATTTCCACGGTCTGGCAGAGGCTGAGTGTAAACAAGTGAGCATGAGACCAGTGTAGCTGGCTCATGCCTGCAAACCCAGGTACTCAGGAGGCTGAGATCTGAGGATGGTGGTTCAAAGCCAGCCCAGGCAAGAAAGTCCCTGAAACTCTCAGGGACTTTATTGGAGAATAAACCACAAGAAAACCAGAAGGGGTGGTGTGACTTAAGCAGTAGAGTGCTTGCCTTGAGCTGAAGAGGTGAGGGACAGCACCCTGGCCCAGAGTTCCAGCCCAAGGTCCTAAAAAAAAAAAGTGAGCAGTGAGTGTCTGCTCTTTCTCTAGGAAGACGAAGGACAGCATGGGGAAGGCCAGACAAACTCCACTCAGGATCTCTACAGATGGAGAGAAACCAGTGGAATTGGAGAGCAATGTCCTCACCCAGTACGGAGCCCTTAACACGCCAGACAGCTCTGCGGGGGACGCTGCGTCCTGTGGAGAGGCCAGGCACACAGAGGAGTCAGGGCCTGAGCTCCACAGCTGTTCCTGTGACTGCCATGACCTCAGTGTGTGCCCAGCGCCCCCTGCTGGTGCTGACTGAGCATGACCTCAGTGTGTGCCCAGCGCCCCCTGCTGGTGCTGACTGAGCATGACCTCAGTGTGTGCCCAGCGCCCCCTGCTGGTGCTGAGCGCCCTGCAGGGAGGATTGTGTCTGGAACACACTGGATTTCCTGCACTGTGTCTCTAGCACAGTAATAGATGGCCGTGTCCTCCACTCTCAGGCTGTTCATCTGCAGGTAAACTGTGTTCTTGCTGTTGTCTCTGGAGGTAGTGAAGCGGCCCTTCACGGAGTCTGCGTAGTATGTGCTACTACTACCATAGATGTATGGAGCCACTCCAGCCCCTTCCCTGGAGCCTGGCGGACCCAGTTCATGCCATAGCTACTGAAGTCGAATCCGGAGGCTGCACAGGAGAGTCTCAGGGACCCCCCAGGCTGCACCAAGCCTCCCCCAGACTCCACCAGCTGCACCTCACACTGCACACCTGCAAACACAGAGAATCCTGGTCAGCAATGGTCACACACATCCATTGTTCCTCCCACTCTTGTCCATTTGCACACTCAGTATCTCTTGCTCCCATGAATCACCTTTCAACAGAGCAACAAGGAGAACCCAGCGCAGCCCCAGCTCCATGGTACTGGTCTGTGCTCAGTCACTGGTGGAATCAGCTCACAGAGCTCAGGTCAGGGATGGGCTGGTTTTCATTGGCAGAGGGACGTCCTATTTGCATGTCCTCTGCTATAAAGCAGCTCTGGGGGGAAGTCTAGAGATTGGGCTCCCAGAGCAGAGGTGACTGTGCTGGAGGAGTTTGGTGACAATGGTCACCTTGGAGACATCATGACGCACTGACCCCGTGCTGTGGTTCACACTGTACCTGCAGCTCCTTGGGAGCCTGAGGCAGAGTGTGAGGACATTGAGAGCTGTCTGGGGTGCAGAGGGACACACATGTCCTCTCACTCTGCCATTGTGCCTGGTGATCGTTCTGTCAGCATTTCTGATCACACACAAAACACAAAGTGCACCACGCTTGTGACCTCCTTGTGCACATGCAAGAGTGTAAAACAATGGTGAATGTGTTTCCCTGTTGGCAGCATCTCCCATGGTATGAACTCCATGCCTGGTCTGCGCCTGCACAGCCAAGGAGGGCCCACAGTTCCTTGCTGTGTTCCAGGATAATGGTGCTCAATGTGAGCTCACAGAGCCTCCTTCCTCAGCTGAGATCAGGTGTG
>NW_012267626.1:15859-16392 GCF_000151885.1 Dipodomys ordii | reverse complement strand
AGCCAAGGAGGGCCCACAGTTCCTTGCTGTGTTCCAGGATAATGGTGCTCAATGTGAGCTCACAGAGCCTCCTTCCTCAGCTGAGATCAGGTGTGGCTTTGCTGCATTTTACTTCATCTGACCCCAAACCAAGATAGCCAGGGTTCAGGCATATGCTTGCCAGTGAGTGGGCTCTGGTATATCAGTTATCATAGTCTAGCTTTCTTGTTTGTTTATCCTGTTTATGTGCATTTATTTGTAACAATATCATGTGTGTTGTTAATGTCAATAATAATAATCTCAATAAGTCACAATCCATAACAATATGCTCATAGGGAAATGGGTATTTGGTAATTATGGACAAAGGCCTTGTCTTTGTCAAATTGTTTTATCAACCCTTTGACAGTTTCCTTGCATCTGTCTTCCAAGTCATTGGTTACAGTGATTCCTAGTGATGGACAAGATGGTGAGCTGAACTTAAACAACACTTTTGTCCATGAACAAGAATCCACTGACACAAAGCTGAGCAGATTCTGAGGAAGAGAGGAAAGGAG
>NW_012267626.1:14605-15809 GCF_000151885.1 Dipodomys ordii | reverse complement strand
CAAGATGGTGAGCTGAACTTAAACAACACTTTTGTCCATGAACAAGAATCCACTGACACAAAGCTGAGCAGATTCTGAGGAAGAGAGGAAAGGAGAAGCGACAGGGAGTTCCTAGGGACCCAGGACATGGCAGAGAAGCAGTCAGGGTGGAGACACTGTGGCACTGAGCTCTGACCTGTGTGCAGCTCTCCTGCTGGGGAAGGGAGCTGAGCCGTCAGCAGGTACCATCAGGTGTGCTCACAGAGGGACTGCCAGCTCTGCCATGGGACACATGGGCTGAGGACCTGTTAACTAGCAAAAACCCTGAAATGAAAGAAACAGAAAGAAATCACCAACCCTTGTGTTGGGGGTGTGGACCAGTTATTAGGCAGTTAGTCAATGAGAAAATGCATCAGGTCTGACACTGAGTACCAGTCATGGATCCAATGGGAAAAGAAAATTGAGGCCTGACTCAAATGGTAGATAACCAGTCTTGAGTGAGAAAGCAGAGGGAGAGGGCAAGGTCCCTGTTTGTGCAAAAGTGCACAACAAAAATGCTATAAAACATGAGAGATACAGAGTGTTGGGGGCCAAGCCGGGTCATGTAAAGCAGGCAGGCTGACAGTGAGAACGTAAATAAGAACGTGACTGGAACTTATACCATGGTCCATGAGCACACAAACACTAGAAATGCCATCGATTCCAAACTCCAGTAATGTCCAGTGGCACATTTCCTTCTTATCTTCAGTTGCTGTGGCATTGTTTACATCAGCAAGCCAGGAGATTAACCCAGGTGTCCATGAGAGAAGGAATGGAGAAAGGAAATGTGGTGTCTGCAAAACAGGAGATTGTTCATCCATGGAAGGAGGAAGTCCTGGATTTGTGACAACATAGATGACTCTGGGGAGTTCACGTGAAGTGTGGTAATGCAGCACAGAAAGTCAAAGGAGGGATTTTAACACCTGTGTGGTCTGTATTTGTGAAAACATGTAAGTCAGCAGACCACAAGCTTCCTCACTGTCAAGGAATGGAACCTGTGCGTGGTGTACCATTCTTAGCTCTGCGTTGACAATGGTTCCACAGCATTTGTGTGCATTGTCACGTTGCACTCTAAGTGTGAATGTGCATCATTTTAATTGTCAATGTTACGTCAAAGAAATAGAAATAATCACAAAACTTTCTGACCTTGAGAACTTTTAGCAAAGTGGTGAGAAGGACACCAAAC
>NW_012267626.1:10347-11596 GCF_000151885.1 Dipodomys ordii | reverse complement strand
ACCACACCTGCTCCACTTCAGGAGGTCACGTCTGTCACGCGCAGACACATTTCCAGAGTGCGGAAGAGGCTGAATTTAAGCGAGGGTGCGACTTCTCCTGGTGTGTATGCGGGAATTTGCATGTGGGGGGCATCCTGCTTGTGGCTGCATATGAGGGTCAGCGTCCCTGTCCCCTGTCCCCCAGGGGAAGTGACCACGGGTCTCTAGAGACCTCAGCCCTCATTCCCCTGTCACCTGTCTCCCGGGGGAGGTGACCGCGGGTCTCTCACAGATTGGGACCCTGTCTTGACAAGCTCTCCACTGGGGGCCCTGATCTGCCAAGAAGGAAGTGAGGTGAAGGCTATGAGGAGAGACCAAGAGATTTAATATGTGCAATCAGCACAGTGTCTCTCTGTATCACACACAGATAAACCCTACCTGTATCTCTACACACACCAGCAAAACAGACCTGCAGGAACATTGAAACACACACATCACTTATATGTGTATGCCCACAGAAACACATATACATACACAAACACACATATACATACATTCACAGAACCTCAGAACCTTGATCAGGAAGTAGATCCAATGAGTGTCAGGGGAGGGAAAGAGAAAGAACAAGCATGCAGAAGTAGGAGAATCCTTGTGGACCAAGTGTTCTGGGACTGCAGGGCTTGTCCTGGTCTTCAGAGGTGTACTGAACTGGGAGAGAGATTGGTAGAAGTGACCACTCATGAGAAGGGCCTGCAGGATTGCATGAAGACACACGGTGGTTGCTTGGGTACTTTACTCCCAGGCAATAGAAAAGAAGTTTCCAGAGACACCTGGAGTCCCTGGTGTACATGTATACTGTTCAAGTCAGCGTGTCTGCATTCTGATGAAGATTGGCTCACTCCCATTTCAGCCATAACACCACTTCTGGCTTTTTGGCCGTTAATGGAGGTAAGAGTCTCACAGCCTTTCCTTCCTGCACTGGCTACAGTGTGATCCCCAGATCTGTGTGTGATCCTCCCCTGAACTGCTAGGATGAGAAGGAGAGCACTGGGGCCTGGCTCCACTTGTTTATTCTAAACCACCCATTTCCTCATCAGTGTCACTGTGACACTGGGTTGGTGTTGAAATGCACACACTGCTGTGCAGCATCGGTCTCAAACAGTGAACAAGTAGTGACATCACTGATCCTGAGAACCGGGTCTCTCAAGGATCAGACTGTGATGGTGGAGAGGGAAAGTCTTCTACCTGTGCCACGGATGTACAGAGACTT
>NW_012267626.1:9603-10297 GCF_000151885.1 Dipodomys ordii | reverse complement strand
CATTGTGAACTCAGAGACACCACGGAGTGGCAGCCCTCCAGATCCAGACGGGTTCCCTGGCAGTCGGCTGGACAGAGGGCAGCCAGATGGTGACACCAGCCCTGGGCTGCAGGCTGTGTTCTGGATGGACTCTGGGCTGGGGTGTGCTTGGCTTCCTTGATGGTCCCGTGCGTCCCCGTGGCAGGCTTGTGTCAGGGCTCACACCCGGTCTCCTCAGTGTGTTCTACACAGTACTGCAAGGCCGTGTCCTCTGCGATCACAGAGCTCAGCTGCAGGGAACACTGGTCCTTGGAGGTGTGCACTGTCATGGTGACTCTGCTCTGGAGGCATGGGCTGTACGCGCTGCTACCACGTTTATAGATGTGTCCAGTCCACTCCAGCGTGTCCCTGAGGCCTGTCGGGACCAGCTCTGCAGTCACCATGCTGACGGAGTCACCAGAGACCGCACAGGAGAGGGATGGCATCTGCACGGGCCTCAGCAGGCCAGGGCCTGACTCCTGCAGCTGCCCCTGGGACAGCACAGCTGTGGACAGAGGAGCAGCTGCGTCTCGGCCCAGATGCCGCATCCCATGTTCCTGCCCAGTCCCAAGTCACCACCACTGTGAGCTGCCAGCAGGAGCCCAAAAACCACACCTGCTCCACTTCAGGAGGTCACGTCTGTCACGCGCAGACACATTTCCAGAGTGCGGAAGAG
>NW_012267626.1:3154-3638 GCF_000151885.1 Dipodomys ordii | reverse complement strand
CATGACGGAGCCACAGGGACCCGGCCTCCATCCCAGACGGGACATCCACAGGACTCCAGAGCCATCGTGATGGAGGAAACCCCAGGACAGATGGGACCCAGCAAGGTCAGTCTACATGCACATGGCCTGTTGTCTGTCCAGTTCAACCCAGACTCTTCATGTCCACTTCCATGTCTCCATGGAGGACAGCAAAAGGCCCTGGTCAGGGGACACTGAGGAGTCCACCAGCGTTTCCCAGGGTGCCGTGGGCTGAGCTCCAGGGGTATGGCCAACCCCTGTGTTTTATGATTTGAGTCCCCAAGTACATTTGGTGGTTGGACAAAGAGAAAAAGAGGCTGTGATACCAAGAATCACTGAGTCAGAAAGTGAATGAATGGAGCAATTCTGTCAGGTCAGTTCTGAACCCCTGAGCAGTGCTACAGGTGGAGGGAGGAGGGCAGGATTTGAGGCCTGTTAAGAGTCATGGGTCAATGGGCTGTGTGCT
>NW_012267626.1:2759-3104 GCF_000151885.1 Dipodomys ordii | reverse complement strand
CCTGGAGGGTCGGCAGCAGGCTGGCCCCTGTCCTGACCCAGTGAGTCTGTCACTCACGCCTCAGAAACACAGTAGAGTGACAGCGTCAGGCACTAGATGTGGCCTGTCCTCTCCCCGGCCCCTGGAGAAGAAGGTCTGAGGAGCACAGGGCTCTGTGAGTGCTGCTGCTTCCCACACTGAGCTCTGAGGAGCCTTCCAATTATGGTGTACATTCCTCCTCCACTGCGCTTTCCTCGTCTTGAGTTCTTGACTCTTTTTCGGTGGTTTGCCTTGCTGTCTTTTCTAAATATATGAATATGACTGTCATCCAATAGTGCTGAGAGCGGACACCAAGGTGACACCACA
>NW_012267626.1:0-356 GCF_000151885.1 Dipodomys ordii | reverse complement strand
GCCATGTCTGCAGGGGATTTAGTGTGAAGGACAGGTGTGGACAACACAGAGACAATTAAGAACTCATGAGTCCTTCTAGGATCAAGCAGCAACCAGATCCAGAACTGTGGCTGAGAATCCCATCCAACCTTGTCATCTACAGCGTGTGTAGAAAGGGATGGAGGCAGAGGAGCTGGTGGGGGTCACTGGGCCTCTGCAGGTAACCACAGCTCAGCGGTGCCCACGACTGGGCTCTGTGGGTCACAGAGCAGCACCCGGTCCTGACCGATGGCCCCTCACATGTCACCAGCAAGAGGAAAGGGGACAACGGGTCCAAAGCCGGGCTGGATGCTGGGCTGTGTGAGCAGAACGGTGGG
>NW_012267625.1:94547-95458 GCF_000151885.1 Dipodomys ordii | reverse complement strand
TGGGGGTTAGAGTGAGGTTTAAGGTGAGGGTGAGGGTTAGGGTGAGTGTGAGGATTCGGGTGAGTGTTAGGGTTAGTGTAAGGATTAGGGTTAGGGTTACAGTGATGGTTATGGTTAGGGGTAGTATTAGGGTTAGGTTTAGGTTTAGGCTGAGTGTGAGGCTTTAGGGTTAGGGTTAGGGTTAGGATAAGGTAAGGGTTAGGGTGAGGGTGAGGGTAAGGATTAGGTTGTGGTTTAGGGGGAGGGTGAATGTTAGTGTTAGCGTTAGGTTTAGGTTGAGGGTGATGGTTAGGGTTAGGGTAAGGTAAGGGTTAGGGTGAGAGTCAGGGTAAGGGTTAGGGTGAGGTTTAGGGGGAGGGTGAGGGTTAGGGGGAGCATTAGTTTTAGGGTGAGGGTGAGGATTAGGGTTAGGGTTAGGGTTATGGTGAGGGTTAGGGTGAGGGTGAGGGTTAAGCTTAGGGTTAGGGTTACAGTGAGGGTGAGGGTTAGGGTTAGTGTGAGGGTTAGGGTTAGGGTTATGTTGAGGGTTAGGTTTAGGGTTATCGTGAGGGTGAGGGTTAGTGTTAGTGTGAGGGTTAGGGTTAGGGTAAGGATGAGGGTGAGGTTAGGGTTAGGTTGTGGGTTAGATTTAGGATGAGGGTTAGGGTGAGGGTTAGGGTTAGGGTCAGGGTTAGAGTAAGGGTGAGAGTGAGGATTAGCTTTAGGGTTAGAGTTAGGTTTAGGGTTAGGGTTTGATTGAGTGTTAGGGTGAGGTTTTGGGTTAGGGTTAGGTTGAGGGTTAGGGATAGGGTGAGGATTAGGGTGATGTTTAGCGTGAGGGTTAGGGTGAGGGTGTGGGTTAGGGTTAGTGTGAGGGTTGGGGTTCGGGTTAGGGTTAGGGTTATGGTGAGTGGTAGGGTTAGGGTTAGAGT
>NW_012267625.1:88768-90149 GCF_000151885.1 Dipodomys ordii | reverse complement strand
AGGGTGAGGGTTAGGGTCATGGTTAGGGTTTGGGTGTGGGTTAGGGTTAGGGTTAGGTTGATGGTTGGGGTTAGGGTGATGTTTAGGATGAGGGTGAGTGTTAGGGTGAGGGTGAGGGTTTGGGTAAGGGTTAGGGTTATGGTGAGGGAAAGGTTTTGGGTTAGGTTTAGGTGAGGGTGAGGGTTAGGTTTAGGGTGCGGGTGAGGTTTAGGGTGAGGGTTTGGATTAGGTTTAGGTGTAGGGTTAGGGTGATATTTAGGGTGAGGTTGAGGGTTAGGGTGAGGGTTCAGATTGGGGTGAGGGTGAGGGTTAGGGTGTGGGTCAGGTTTAGGGTTAGGGTGAGGGTTAGGCTGACGGTGAGGGTTAGGGTGAGGGTTAGGTTTAGGGTGAGGGTTAGCGTTAGGGTGAGGGTGAGGGTTAGGGTGAGGATTAGGATTAGGGTTAGGGTTAGGGTTAGTTTTAGGCTGAGGGTGAGGGTGAAGGTGAGAGTGTGGATGAGGGTTAGTGTTTGAGTTAGGTTTAGCGTTAGGGTTAGGGTGAGGCCTAGGTTGAGGGTGAGGGTTAGGGTTAGAGTGAGGGTGAGGATTAGGGTTAGGGATAGTGTGAGGTTTAGGGTGAGGGGTAGGGCTAGGGTTAGAGTGAGGGTTAGGGTTAGTGTGACGTTATAGTTCAGGGTTAGGGTTAGGGTGAATGTAAGGTTTAGGGTGAGGGTGAGTGTTATGGTTCGGTTTAGGGTTAGTTTGAGGGTTAGGGTTACGGTTAGGGTGAGGGTAAGGGTTAGGGTGAGGGGAAGGTTGAGGGTGAGGGTTATGGTTAGAATTAGGGTTAGGGTGAGGTTTAAGGTTAGGGTGAGGGTTAGGGTGAGAGTTAGGGTTAGGGTGAGGGTTAGGGTTAGGGTTAGGGCTATGGTGTGGATGAGGTTTAGAGTTGGGTGACTGTTAGGTTGACGGTGAGGCTTAGGATGAGGGTGAGGATTAGGTGTAGGGTGAGGCTGATGGTGAGGGTTAGGGTTAGGGTTGGGTTAGGTTGAGGGTGAGGGTTAGATTGAGTTTGAGGTTGAGGGTTAGGGTGAGGCTTAGGGTTAGGGTTCGGGTTCGGGTGAGGGTGAGCGTTCCGGTGAGGGTTAGGGTTAGGGTGAGGATTAGGGTTAGGGTGAGGGTGTGGGTGAGGATTAGGGTTAGGGTTAGTGTGAGAGTTAGGGTGAGGGTTAGGGTTAGGATTAGTGTTAGGGTTAGGATTAGGCTGAGGGTCAGGGTGAGTTTGAGGGTGAGGGTTATGGTGAGGGTTAGGGTTAGGTTAAGGGTTAGATTTAGGGTGAGGTTTAGGATATGGCTTAGGGTTCGGGTGAGTGTTAGGGTTAGTGTGAGGTTAGGGTTAGGGT
>NW_012267625.1:85410-86633 GCF_000151885.1 Dipodomys ordii | reverse complement strand
TTAGGTTTAGGCTGCTGGTGAGGTTGATGGTGAGGGATACGTTTAGGGTAAGGGTTAGGGTTAGGATTAGAGTGAGAGCTAGGTTGAGGGTGAGGGTAAGGGTGAGGGTGAGGGTGGGGTGAGGGGTAGTGTTAGATTAGGGTGTGGGTTAGGGTTAGTGTTAGGGTTAGGGTTAGGGTGAGGGTGAGAGTAAGGGTTAGGTTGAGGGTGAGTGTTAGGGTGAGCGGTAGTGTTAGCTTAGAGTGAGGGTTAGGGTTAGTGTGAGGGTTAGGTTTAGGGTGAGGGTGAGGGTAAGGTTTAGGGTGAGGTTTAGGGGGAGGGTGATGGTTAGGTTTAGTGTTAGGGTGAGGTTTAGGGTTAGGGTTAGGGTAAGGTTAAGGGTTAGGGTGAGGGTTAGGGTTATTGTTAGGTTTAGGGTGAGGGTTAGGGTTAGGGTTAGTGTTAGGGTTTTGGAGAGGGTGACGTTGAGAGTTAGGTTGAGGGTGAGTGTTAGGGTTAGAGTGAGGGTAAGGTTTTGGGTTAGGGATAGGGTGAGGGTTAGGGTGAGGGGTAGGGTTAGGGTTAGGTTGAGGGTTAGGGTTAGTGTGAGGGTAAGGGTTAATGTGAGGGTTAGGTTTAGAGTCAGGTTTAGGATTAGGGTGAGAGTTAAGGTTAGGTTTAGGGGTAGGCTTAGGGTGAGGGTGAGGGTTAGGTTTAAGGTGAGGGTTAGGGTGAGGGTGAGGTTAATGTTAGGATTAGTGTTAGAGTTAGAATTAGGCGGAGGGTGAGGGTGAGGATTAGCGTTAGGGAGAAGCTTTGGGTTCAGGTGAGGGTTAGGATTAGGGTGATGTTTAGGGTGAGGATGAGGTTTAGGGTGAGGGTTAGGGTTTGCGTGAGGTTGAGGATGAGGCTGTGGATGAGGGTTATGTTTAGGCTGAGGGTTAGGGTGACAGTGATTTTTGGGGTGCGGGTGAGGGTTAAGTTTAGGGTAAGGGAGAGGGTTAGGGTTAGGGTGAGGGTGAGAGTGTGGGTGAGATTTGGGGTTAAGGCTAGGGTGAGGTTTAGGGTGAGGTTTAGGGTTAGTGTGAGTGTCAGGGTTAGGGTTAGTGTGAGGTTAAAGGTCAGGGTTAGGGTTAGGGTTAGGGTGAGGGTAAGGGTTAGGTGAGGGTGAGTGTTACGTTTAGGTTTAGGGTTAGTTTGAGGGTTAGGGTTAGGGTGAGGGTGAGGATTAGGGTTAGGGTTAG
>NW_012267625.1:84931-85360 GCF_000151885.1 Dipodomys ordii | reverse complement strand
TTTAGGATTAGGGTTAGGCTGAGGGTGATGGGGAGGGTGAGGGTTAGGGTTAGGTTTAGGTTTAGGGTGAGAGTGAGGGAGAAGGTTAGTCTTAGGATGACGGGTAGGGTTAGGGTTAGGGTGAAGGTGAGGGTGAGTGTGAGGGTTAGGTTTAGGTTTCGTGTAAGGTTAGGATTACGGTGAGTGTTAGGGTTAGGGTGACATTTAGGGTGAGGGTTAGGGTTAGGTTTAAGATTAGTATAATGTTTAGGGTGAAGGTTAGGGTTAGGGTTAGTGTGGGTGTTAGGTTTAGGGGTAGGGAATGTGTTAGGTTGAGTGTAAGTTTAGGGTGAGGGTTAGGGTTACAATGAGGGTTAGGGTTAGGGTGAGTGTGAGGGTTAGTTTTAGGGTGAGGGTTAGGTTTAGGACGAGGGTTAGGTTTAGGGTGAG
>NW_012267625.1:78587-79655 GCF_000151885.1 Dipodomys ordii | reverse complement strand
GGTTTGAGTTAGGGTTAGTTTTATGGTTAGGGTTAGGGTAAGGGTTAGGCTTAGGCTTAGTCTTAAGCATAGCAATAGGGTGAGGGTTAGGGTTAGGTTTAGGGTGAGGGTTAGGGTGAGGTTGTGGTTTAGGGTTAGCATTAGGTTTAGGGTTAGCTTTAGGCTGAGGTTTCGGTTTAAGATTAGGGTTAGGGTGAGGGTGAGGGCTAGTGTTACAATTAGGGTTAGGTTTAGGGTTAGGATTAGGGTTAGTGTGAGGTTTAGGGATAGGGTTAGTGTAAGGATGAGTGTAAGGGTTAGGTTTAGTGTGAGGGTGAGGGTGAAGGTTAGGTTTAGAGTTTGGATTATTGTTAGGGTTAGGGTTAGGCTGAGGGTGGGAGTGAGGTTGCGGGAGAGGGTTAGGGTTAGGGTTAGTTTTAGGATGAGGGCTAGGGTTAGGGTTAGGGTTAGGGTTAAGGTGAGGATTAGGGTTAGGGTGAGGATTCGGGTTAGTGTTAGGGTGATGGTGAGGATTACGGTGATGTTTAGGGTGAGGATTAGGTTTAAGGTTAGGGTGAGGGTTAGATTTAGGGTGATATTTAGGGTGAGGGTGATGTTTAGGGTGAGGGTGAGGGTGAGGGTGTAGGTGAGGGTTAGGGTGACGGTGAGGGTTAGGGTGAAGGTGAGGGTGAGGGTTCGTGGTAGGTTTAGGGTGAGTGTTAGTGTTAGGGTTAGGGTGAGTGGTAGGGTGAGTGGTAAGGTGAGGGTTAGGGTGAGGGTTTGGGTTAATGTGAGGGTTAGGGTTAGGGTTAGTGTGAGGATAAGCGTTAGGGTGAGGGTTAGGGTGAGAGTAAGGGTTAGGTTCAGCGTTAGGGTTAGGGTGAGGGTTAGGGTGAGGGTTAAGGTTAGGATGAGGGTGAGTTTTAGGGTGTGGGTGATGGTTAGATTTAGGGTGAGGGTTAAGGTGATGGTGAGGGTTACGGTGGGGGTGAGGGTTAGGGTTATGGTGAGGATTAGAGTTAGGGTTAGTGTTATGCTGAGGGTAAGAGTTAGGATGAGGTTTAGGGTGAGGTTGAGGGTGAGGGTTAG
>NW_012267625.1:74385-75414 GCF_000151885.1 Dipodomys ordii | reverse complement strand
TTAGGGTGAGGGTTAGGGTTAGTTTAAGGTTAAGGTGAAGGTAAGTTTGTGGTTGAGGTTTAGGGTGAGGGTGATGGTGACAGTGAGGGTTAGGGTTAGGATTCTGGTTACGGTTAGTTTGAGGGTTAGGGTTAGGCTGAGGGTGAGGGTGAGGGTTAGGGTTAGGTTTAGGGATAGGATTAGGGTTAGGTTTAGGATAAGGTTTAGGGTTAGGTTGAGGGTTAGGTTTAGGGTTAGGTTGAAGGTCAGGGTTTGGGTTAGTTTTAGGGTGAGGGTTAGGGTTAGGATTAGGGTGAGGGTGAGGTTTAGGTTGAGGGGTAGGTTTAGGGATAGGGTAAGGGTTAGAGTTAGGGTGAGGGTTAGGTTTAGGTTTAGGGTTAAGGTGAGGGTGAGGGTTAGTGTAAGGGTTAGGTTTAGGGTTAGGGTAAGGGTTAGGTTTATGGTGTTGGTTAGTTTTAGGTTTAGGGTTAGGATGAGGTTGATGCTGAGGGATAGGGTTAGGGTTAGTGTGAGGATAAGGGATAGGGTGAGGATTAGGGTGAGGGTGAGTGTTAGGTTTAGCATAAGATTTAGAGTGAGGGTTAGGGTTAGGGTTAGATTTAGCCTAAGGGTTAGGGTTAGGGTAAGGGTTAGGGTTAGGCTAATGGTTAGGGTTAGGGTTAGGGTGAGGGTTAGGGTTAGTGTGAGGATTATGGTTAGAGTGATGTTTAGGGTGATGGTGAGGGTTAGGGTTAGGGTGAGGTTGAGCGTGATGTTTAGGGTAAGGGTGAGGGTGAGTGGGAGGATGAAGGTGAGGGTTAGGGTGAGGGTGAGTGTAAGAGTTAGGGTTAGGATTAGGGGTAGTGTAAGGGTTAGCCTGGGTGTGAGGGAGAGGGTGAGGTTGATGGTGAGGGTTTGGTTTAGGTAAGGGTTATGGTTAGGTTTAGGGTGAGGATTAGGGTGAGGGTGAGGGTAAGGGTTAGGTTGAGCTTTAGTGTTAGGTTTAGGGTTAGGGTGAGAGGTAGGTTTAGGGTTAGGATGAGGGTTAGG
>NW_012267625.1:67999-68396 GCF_000151885.1 Dipodomys ordii | reverse complement strand
AGGGTTAGTGTGAGTCTGAGGGTTAGGGTTAGCATTCGGTGAGGGTGAGGGTTAAGGTTAGGATTAGAGTTAGGGTGAGAGTAAGGCTTAGGGTGAGGTTTAGGGTGAGGTTGAGGATTGGGGTTAGGGTGAGTGGGAGGGTAAGTGTTAGGGTGAGGACTAATTTTACGGTTAAGATTAGGGTGAGTGTTAGGGTTATTGTGAGGGTGAGTGTGAGGGTTAGGTTCAGTATTAGGTTTAGGGTTAATAAAAGGGTTAGTGATAAGGTTAGGGTTAGGGTGAGGGTCAGAGTTAGGGTTAAGATGAGGGATAATCTGAGAGGTAGGGTTAGGGTGAGGGTGAGGGTTATGCTTAGTGTGAGGGTTAGGATTAGGTTTAGGGTTAGGATGAAGTTGAG
>NW_012267625.1:66889-67523 GCF_000151885.1 Dipodomys ordii | reverse complement strand
TTAGGGTGAGGTTGTGGGTTAGGTTTAGGGTGAGGGTAAGGGTCAGGGTTAGTGTTAGGATGAGGGTTAGCGTTAGGCTTAGGGTGAGTGTGAGGGTTCGGGTTCGGGTGAGGGTGAGGGTTAAGGTGTGGGTTAAGGTTCGGTTTAGGGTGAGGGTTAGGGTGACGGTGAGGGTTATGGTGAGGGTGAAGTTGAGGGTGAGGGTTAGAGTTAGGTTTAGGGATAGGATTAGGGTTAGGTTTAGGGTAAGGATTAGGGTTAGGTTGAGGTTTAGGTTTAGGGTTAGGGTGAGGGTTAGGGTTTGGTTTAGGTTTAGGGTGAGGATTAGGGTTAGGATTAGGGTGAGCGTGAGGGTTAGGTTGAGGGGTAGGTTTAGGGATAGGGGAAGTGTTAGGGTTAGGGTGAGGGTTAGGTTTAGTGTTAGGGTTAAGATGAGGGTGAGGGTGAGGATTA
Organism: Dipodomys ordii; assembly: GCF_000151885.1. Classification (NCBI taxonomy): domain Eukaryota; kingdom Metazoa; phylum Chordata; class Mammalia; order Rodentia; family Heteromyidae; genus Dipodomys; species Dipodomys ordii. Next base: position 67,070 of record NW_012267625.1, on the reverse strand, counting down.
GGGTTAGAGCTAGGGTTAGGGTGAGGGTTAGTTTGAGGGTTAAGTTTAGGGTTAGGGTAAGGGTTAGGTTTATGGTGAGGGTTAGTTTAAGGTTTAGGGTTAGGGTGAGGTTGATGCTGAGGGATAGGGTTAGGGTTAGTGTGAGGATAGGTGTTAGGGTGAAGATTAGGGTGAGGGTGAG
>NW_012267625.1:57942-58926 GCF_000151885.1 Dipodomys ordii | reverse complement strand
GGTTAGGTTTAGTTAGAGGGTTAGGATTAGGGTAGGGTTAGCATTATGGTTAAGGTTAGGGTTAGGCTGACTATGGGAGTGAGGCTGAGGGTTAGGGTTAGGGTTAGGTTTAGGGTGTGGGCTAGGATGAGGGTTAGGGTGAGGGTGAGGTTTTTGGTTAGGAAAGGCTTAGGGTTAGGTTTACGGTGAGGATTAGGGTGAGGGTGAGGTTTAAGGTGAGGTTAGGGTTAGGGTGAGGATTAGGGTTAGGTTTAGGGTTAGGGTGATGTTTAGGGTGAGGGTGAGGTTTAGGGTGAGGGTGAGGGTGTGGGTGAGGGTGTTGGTGAGGGTTAGGGTTAGGGGAACAGTGAGGTTTAAAGTGAATGTGAGGATTACGGTTAGGTTTAGGCTGAGGGTTAGGGAAAGAATTAGAGTGAGAGGAAGTGTTAGGGTTAGTGTGAGGATAAAAGTTAGGGGGAGGGTTAGGGTGAGACAGAAGGTTAAGGTTAGCGTTACGGATAGGCTGAGTTTTAGGGTGAGGGTTAGGGTGAGGGTTAGGGTTAGGGTGAGGGTGAGGGTTAGAGTAAGGGTTAGGGTGAGGGTTAGGTTTAGGGTGAGGTTTACGGTTAGGGTTAGGGTGAGGCTGAGGGTGAGGCTGAGGGTGAGTGTTACAGTGTAGGTGAAGTTTAGGTTTAGGGTGATCATTAAGCTGATGGTGAGTGTTAGGGTGAGAGTTAGTGTTAGGGTTACGGTGAGCGTTAGGGTTAGGGTTAGGGTTAGGCGAAATGTGAGGATTAGGGCTAGAGTTAGGGTTATGGTGAGAGTACGGGTTAGGGTGAGATTTATGGTGAGGGTGAGGGTTAGGGTGGGGGTTAGGGTTAGGGTGAGGGTGCCTGTTAGGGTTAGGGTTAAGGTGAGATTTAGGGTTAGGGTGAGGGCTAGGGATAGGGTTAGGGTTTGGGTGAGGGTCAGAGTTAGGGGTAGGGTTAGAGTTAGGGAGAGGGT
>NW_012267625.1:53238-54566 GCF_000151885.1 Dipodomys ordii | reverse complement strand
TGAGGGTGAGGGTTAGGGTTAGGGTTAGGGTGAGGGTTAGGGGTAGTGTGAGGGTTAGGGTTAGGGTGAGGTTGAGGGTCAGGGTGAGGTTGAGAGTGACGTTGAGGGTGAGGGTTAGGGTGACGGTAATGTTTAGGGTGAGGTGAGGGTGAGGGTTAGGGTTAGGGTGAAGGTTAGGGTGAGGTTTAGGGTTAATGTTTCGGGTAGAGTAAGGGTGAGGGTAAGGGTTACAGTGAGAGTTATTTTAAGGGTGAGTGTTAGGGTTAGGGTGAGGGTAAGCGTTAGGGTGAGGGTTATTGTGAGGGTTTGGGTTCGCGTAGCATTAGGGTTAGGTTGAGGGTGAGGGTTTGGGTGAGGGTTAGGGTTACGGTTAGTGATAAGGTGAGGATTAGGGTTAGTGTGACGGTGAAGGTCTGGGTAAGGGTTAAGTTTAGATTTAGGGTGAGGGTGAGGGTGAGCATTAGAATTAAGATTAGGGTTAGAGTTAGAGTTAGGTGAGATTGAGGGAGAGGGTTAGGGTTTAGGATTGAATTAGGGTGAGGTTTAGGTTTAAGATTAGGATTAGGGTTATGGTGAGGGTTAGGGTGAGGGTGAGAGTGAGGCTTAGGCTTCGGTTAGGGTGAAGTTTAGGTTTCGGTGAGGGCTACGGAGCGGGTGAGTTTTAGGGTGAGTTTGCGAATGAGGTTGAGGGTTTCGGTTAGGTAAGCGTTATGTTTAGGGTTATGGTGAGGATTAGGGTGAGGGTGAGGGTTAGGGTGAGGCTCAGGGTTAGGGTGAGAGTTAGGGTTAGGGTTAGGGTTACGGTTAGGGTTAGGCTGAGGCTGAGGGTTAGGTATAGGGTAAGTGTTAGGGTTAGTTTGAGGCTGAGGGTTAGGTATAGGGTAAGGGTTAGGGTGAGGGTGAGGTTTAGGGCTAGGGTTAGGATGAGGTTTAGGGTTAGGGTCAGGGTTAGTGTAAGGATTAGAGTTAGGGTGAAGATTAGGGTTAGAGTTAGGATTAGGGTTAGGATAAGGGTTAGGTTGAGGGTGACGGTTAAGGTTAGGGTTAGGGTGAGGTTGAGGGTGAGGGTTAGGGTTAGGGTTAGGGTTAGGTTTAGGGTGAGGTTAAGTGTTAGGGGGAGGGTTAGGATTAAGGTGAGTGTGAGTGTGAGGATGAGGGTTAGGGTTTCGGTGAGGTAAGGTTTAGGGTTAGGGTTAGGGTGAGGATTAGGGTGAGAGTGAGGTTTAGGTTGAAGGTTAGGTTTAGGGTGAGGGTTCGGGTGAGGGTGAAGGTTACGCTGTGGGTTAGGGTTAGGTTTAGGGTGAGATTTAGGGTTAGGATTATGGTTA
>NW_012267625.1:45471-46813 GCF_000151885.1 Dipodomys ordii | reverse complement strand
TGAATGTTAGGATTAGGGTGAGGGTTAGGGTAAAGGTAAGGGTTAGGGTTAGGGTGAGGTTAAGGATTAGGGTGAGGGCTAGGGTTAGGTTTAGGGTTAGGGTGAGGGTTATGGTGGGGCTTAGGTTTATGGTTAGCGTTAGGTTGAGGGTTAGGGTTAGGGTTAGTGTGTGGGTTAGATTGAGGGTGAGGGTTCGCGTGAGGGTGACGCTGAGAGTTAGGGTGAGGGTGAGGGTTAGGATAAGGGTTAGGGTGAGGGTTAGGGTTAGGGTGAGGGTTAGGGTGAGGGGTAGGGTTAAGGTTAGGGAGAGAGTTAGGGTTTGTGTGAGAGTTAGGGTTAGAGTTAGGGTGACTATGAGGATAAACCTTAGGGTGAGGGTTAGGGTGAGGTTTAGGGTTGGGGTTAAGGTTTGGGTTAGGTTTAGGGTTACGTTTAGGTTAAGTGTTATGGTTAGGGTGAGGGTTAGGTTTAGGGTTAGCATTAGGGTTAGGGTTAGGGTTAGGGTTAGGTTTAGGAAGATGGTCAGGGTTAGGTTTTGGGTGAGGGTGATGTTTAGGGTGAGGGTTAGGGTTAGGGTTAGGGTAAGGGTTATGTTTAGGGTGAGGGTTATGTTTAGGCTTAGTTTTAGGGTGAGGGTGAGGGTGAGGGTTAGTGTTAGTGTTACTGTTAGGGTGAGGGTTAGGGTTAGGTTTGGGTTAGGGTAAGGGTTAGGGTTAGAGTGAGTGTTAGGTTTAGGTTTAGGGTGAGGCTGAGGCTGAGGGTTAGGTTTAGGGTTAGTGTGAGGATAAGGTTTACCATGAGGTTTAGGGTGAGGTGGAGGGTTAGGGTTAGCATTAGGTTTAGGGTGAGGGTTAGGGTTAGGGTTATGGTAAGGGTTAGGGTTATGGTTAAGGTAAGGGTTAGGGTTAGGTTGAGGGTTAGGGTTAGGGTGATTTTTAGGGTGACGGTGAGGGTTAGGGTGAGGGTGAGGTTGAGCGTGAACGTTACGTTGAGTGTGAGGGTGAGTGTGAGGGTGACGGTTAGGGTTAGGTTTAGGGTGAGGATAAGGATTAGGGTTAGGTTTAGGGTTAGTGTTAGGGTTAGGGATTGGGTGAGGGTGAGGGTGATCGTTAGGGTTAGGCTTAGTTTTATTGTTAATGTTAGGTTTAGGGTTAGAGGGAGGGTGAGGGTTAACCTGAGGGTTAGGGTTAGGGTTATGTTTAGGGTGAGGGTGAGGGTTAGTGTTAGGATTAGTGTTAGGGTTAGGTTTAGGTTGAGGGTTAGGCTGAGGGTTAGAGTTAGGGTTAGTGTGAGGCTTAGGGTTAGGGTTACGGTTAGGGTGAGGGCAAGGGTTAGGGTAAGG
>NW_012267625.1:38222-39646 GCF_000151885.1 Dipodomys ordii | reverse complement strand
AGGCTTAGGGTTAGGGTGAGGGTGAGGCTTAAGGATAGGCTTTAGGGTGAGGGTTAGGGTTAGGGTGATTTTTAGGGTGACGGTGAGGGTTAGGGTGAGGGTGTGGTTGAGCATGAGGGTTAGGTTGAAGGTGAAGGTGTGTGTGAGGGTGACAGTGAGGGTTATGGTTAGGCTCAGGTTTAGGGTGAGGGTAAGGTTTATGTTTAGGATTAGGGTTAGTGTAAGGTTTAGGCTGAGGGTGAGTGTGAGGGTGAGGGTGATTGTTAGGGTTAGGGTTACGGTTAGGGTGAGGGTGAGGGTGAGGTTGAGGCTTATGGTTAGGGTTAGTGTTATTTTTAGGGTTAGGGTTAAGGTTAGGAATAGGGTGAGTGTGAGGGTGTGGTGAAGCGTGATGGTTAGGGTTAGGTTTACGGTTATAGTGAAGTTGAAGGAGAGGGTTAGCGTTATCATTAGGGTTAGGGTTAATGTTAGGATGAGGGTTAGGCTGAGGGTTAGAGTTAGGGTTAGTGTGAGGGTTAGGGTTACGGTTAGGGTGAGGGCACGTCTTAGGTTGAGGGTTAGGGCGAGTTTGAGGGTTAGGGTTAGGGTGAAGGTTAGGGTGAGTATTAGGGTTAATATTAGGTTTAGGAGTAGGGTGATGGTAAAGGTTATAGTGAGAGTTATTTTGAGTGTCAGGGTTAGGGTTAGGGTGAGGGTAAGGGCGTTGTTGAGGGTTATGGTGAGGGTTTGGGTTAGGGTTAGCATTACGGTTAGGTTGAGGTTCAGGTTTATGGTGAGGGTTAGGGTTCGGGTTAGGGATACGGTGAGGATTAGGGTTCGTGTGAGGGTGAGGCTCTGGATTAGGGTTAGGGTTATATTTAAGGTGAGGGTGAGGGTTAGAATTAGGATTAGGGTTAGATTTAGGTGAGATTTAGGGTGAGGGCTAGGGTTTGGGTTAGAATTAGGGTGAGGGTGAGCGTGAGGGTTAGGATTAGGATTAGAGTTAGGATTATGGTTAGGTTTAGGGTTAGGGTGAGGGTGAGGCTTAGGGTTAGGGTTAGGGTGAGGTTTAGGTTTAGGGTGAGGGCTAGGGTGAGGATGACTGTTAGGGTGAGTGTGAGGGTGAGGTTGAGGGTCTCTGTTAGGTAAGGGTTAGGGTTAGGGTGAGGATTAGGGTGAGGGTGAGGTTTAGGTTGAGGATTATGGTTAGGGTGAGTGTTAGGGTGCGGCTGTGGGTTAGGGTGAGGGTTAGGGTTATGGTGAGGGTTAAAGTTAGAGCTAGGTTGAGGCTGAATGTTAGGTATAGTTTAATGGTTATGGTTACGGAGAGGGTTAGGGTTATGTTTAGGGTTAGGTTGAGGGTGAGGGTTAGGGTTAGGATTAGGGTGTGGTTTAGGGTTAGGGTTAGTTTAAGGGTTAGAGTTAGGGTGAAGGTTAGGGTTAGG
>NW_012267625.1:31200-32587 GCF_000151885.1 Dipodomys ordii | reverse complement strand
TTAGGGTTAGGGTTAGGGTTAGAGTTAGGTTTAGTATGAGGGTAAAGATTAGGGTGAGGTTTTGGGTGAGGGTTAGGGTTTGGTTTAGTGTTAGGGTTAAGGTTACTGTTAGGTTTAGGGTAAGTGTTAGGGTTAGGATGAGGGTTAAGTTTAGTTTTAGCGTTAGGGTTACGGTTACGGTTACGTTTAGGGTGAGGTTCAGGGTTAAGGTTTGGGTGAGCGTGAGGTTTAGGGTGAGCGATAGGGTTAGGTTTAAGGTAAGATTTAGGGTTAGGGTGAGGGTTAGGTTTAGGGTTAGGGTGAGGGTGAGGGTGAGGCTGAGGTTTAGGTTTAGGGTTAGTGTGAGGATAAGGGTTAGGGTGAGGATTAGGGTGAGGTTGAGGGTTAGCATTAGGGTTAGGGTGAGTGTTAGGGTTAGGGTTAGGGTAAGGGTTAGTTTTACGGTAAGGGTGAGGTTCAGGCTTAGGATTAGGGTTAGGGTGAGGGTGAGGCTTAGGGATAGGGTTAGATTTTCTGTTAGGTTTAGGGTGATTTTTAGGGTGATGGTGAGGGTTAGGATGAGGGTGTGGTTGAGCGAGAGGGTTAGGTTGAGGGTGAGGGTGAATGTGAGGGTGACAGTGAGGGTTACGGTTAGGGTTAGGTTTAGGGTGAGGGTAAGTGTTAGTGTTAGGATTAGGGTTAGTGTAAGGGTTAGGCTGAGGGTGAGAGTGAGGGTTTGGGTCAGGGGTAGGGTTAGGGTTAGTGTTATTGTTAGGGTTAGGGTTAGGATTAGGCTGAGAGTGAGGGTGAGGTTTAGCGTGAGGGTTAGGGTTAGGTTTATGGTTAGGGTGAGGGTGTGGGTTAGGGTTATCATTAGGGTAAGGGTTAATGTTAGGATGAGGGTTAAACTTAGGGTTAGAGTTAAGGTTAGTGTGGGTTTTAGGGTTAGGGCTACGGTTAGGGTGAAGGCAAGGTTTAGGTTGAGGGTTAGGGTTAGGGTGAGTTTTAGGGTTAATGTTTGGGTTATGGGTAGGGTGAGAGTAAGGGTTAGGGTGAGGGTTATTGTGAGGGTTTGGATTCGGGTTAGCATTATGGTTAGTTGTGAGTGAGGGTTAGGTGAGGGTTAGGGTTAGGGTTGGGGATAGGGTGAGGATTAGGGTTGGTGTGAGGGTGAGGGTCTAGGTTAGGGTTAGGATTAGATTTAGGGTGAGGGTGAGGGTTAGAATTAGGATTAGGTTTAGGGTTAGACTTAGGTGAGATTGAGGGTGAGGGTTAGGGTTTGCGTTAGAATTAGGGTGAGGTTGAGCTTGAGGGTTAGGGTTAGGATTAGGGTTACTGTTAGGGTTAGGATGAGGGTGAGGGTGAGGCTTAGGGTTAGGGTTAGGTTGAGGTTTAGGTTTAGGGTGAG
>NW_012267625.1:22318-23886 GCF_000151885.1 Dipodomys ordii | reverse complement strand
AGGGTGAGGGTTAGTTTAACGGTTAGGCTGAGGGTTATGGTTAGGGTGAGGGAGAGGTTTAGGGTTTATGTGAAGGTTAGGGTTAGGGTTAGACTTAGGTTGAGTATGAGGATAAAAATTAGGGTGAGTGTTAGGGTGAGGGTTATGGTTAGGGTTAGGGTTAAGGTTAGGGTTAGAGTTAAGTTTAGGGTAAGTGTTAGGGTTAGGGTGAGGATTAGATTTAAAGTTAGCGTTAGGGTTACGGTTAAGGTTAGGTTTAGGGTGAGGGTCAGGGTTATGGTTTGGTTGAGGGTGAGTTTTAGGGTGAGTGGTAGGTTTAGGGTTAGGGTAAGTGTTAGGGTTAGGGTGAGGGTTAGGTTTAGGTTTAGGGTTAGGGTGAGGTTGAGGCTGAGGGTTAGGGTAAGCGTTAGTGTGAGGATAAGGTTTAGGGTGAGGATTAGGGTGAGGTTGAGGGTTAGGGTTAGCATAGGGTTAGGGGGAGTGTTAGGGTTAGAGCTAGGGTTTGGGTAAGGTTTAGGGTTATGGTTATGGTAAGGGTTAGGTTTAGGCTTAGTGTTAGACTTAGGGTTAGGGTGAGGGTGAGGCTTAGGGATAGAGTTAGGTTGAAGGTTAGGTTAGGGTTAGGGTAAGGGTTAGGTTTAGGGTGAGGGTTAGGGTTAGGGTGATTTTTAGGGTGACGGTGAGGGTGAGGGTGAGGATGAGGTTGAGCCTGAGGGTTAGGGTGAGGGTGAGGGTTAGTGTGAGAGTGATGGTGAGGGTTACAGTTAGGGTTAACTTTAGGGTGAGGGTTGGGGTTAGGGTTAGGATTAGGGTTAGTGTAAGTATTAGACTGAGGGTGAGGGTGTGGGTGAGGATGAGTGTGAATGTTAGGGTTATGGTGAGGGTGAGGGTTAGGATTATTGTGAGTGTTTGGGTGAGGGTGAGATTGAGGGTCAGAATGAGGTTGAGGGTGACATTGAGGGTGAGGGTTAGGGTTCGGGTTAGGGTGAGGCTGAGTATTAGGGTAAGGGTTAGTGTGAGGGTTAGGGTTAGGGTTAGGGTAAGGTTTAGGGTGAGTTTGAGGTTTAGGTTTAGGTTGAGGGTTAGGGTGAGTTTTAGGGTTAATGTTAGGGTTAGGATTAGGGTGAGGGTAAGGCTTATATTGAGAGCTATTGTGAGAGTGAGCGTTAGGGTTAGGGTGAGGATAATGGTTAGGGTGAATGTTAGGGTGAGGGTTTGGGTTCGGGTTAGCATTAGGGTTAGGTTGAGGGTGAGGGTTAAGGTGTGGGTTAGGGTTAGGGTTAGGGATAGTGTGAGGATTAGGGTTAGTGTGAGAGTGAGATTCTGTGTTAGGGTTAGGGTTAGATTTAGGGTGAGGGTGATGGTATGGGTTAGAAATAAGATTAGGGTTAGGGTTACGGTTAGGGTTAGGATGAAGATGAGGGTGAGGCTTAGGGTTAGGGTTAGGGTGAGGTTTAGGTTTAGGGTGAGGGCTACGGAGAGCGTGAGGGTTAGGGTTAATGTGAGGGTCAGGGTGAGGGTTTCGATTAGGTAAGTGTTAGGGTTAGGTTTAGGGTTAGGTTGAGGCT
>NW_012267625.1:14860-15965 GCF_000151885.1 Dipodomys ordii | reverse complement strand
GTGAGGCTGGGTGTTAGAGTTACAGTGAGGGTGAGGGTGAGGGTGAAGGTTAGGATTAGGGTTAGGGTTAGGGATAGGATCAGGGTGAGGGTGAGATTAGGGTGTTTTGGAGGGTTAGGGTTAGGGTGAGGGTAAGGCTTAGGGTTATGGTTAGGATGAGTGTTTGGGAAAGGGGTAGGGTTAGGGTTAGGCTGAATGTTAGGATTAAGGTGAATGTTAGGGTAAAGTTAAGGGTTAGGGTTAGGGTGAGGTTAAGGATTAGGGTGAGTGTGAGGGTTAGGTTTAAGTTTAGGGTTAGGGTGAGGGTTATGGTGGGGCTTAGGGTTATGGTTAGCGTTAGGTTGAGGGTTAGGTTTAGGGTTAGTGTGAGGGTTAGGTTGAGAGTAAGGGTTCGGGTGAGGGTTCAGTTTCAGGTGAGGGTGATGGTTAGGGTTCAGTTTAGGGTGAGGATTAGGGTGACGCTGAGGTTTAGGGTGATTGTGAGGGTTAGCATAAGGGTTAGGGTGAGGGTTAGGATTAGGGTTAGGGTGAGGGGTAGAGTTAAGTTTAGGGAGAGAGTTAGGGTTTGTGTGAGGGTTAGGTTTAGGGTTAGAGTTAGGCTGACTATGAGGATAAAGTTTAGGGTGAGAGTTAGGGTGAGGTTTAGGGTTAGGGTTAAGGTTTGGTTTAGGTTTAGGGTTAGGTTTAGGGTAAGTGTTAGGGTTAGGGTGAGCGTTAGGTTTAGGGTTAGCATTAGGGTTAGTGTTAGGGTTAGGTTTAGGATGAGGGTCAGGGTTAGGGTTTGGGTGAGGGTGATGTTTAGGGTGAGGGTTAGGGTTAGGGTTAGTGTAAGGGTTATGGTTAGGGTGAGGGTTATGTTTAGGCTTAGGTTTCGGGTGAGGGTTAATGTTAGTGTTATGGTTAGGGTGAGGGTTTGGGTTAGGTTTGGGTTAGGGTAAGGGTTAGGGTTAGAGTGAGAGTTAGGTTTAGGTTAGGGTTAGGGTGAGGGTGAGGCTGAGGGTTAGGTTTAGGATTAGTGTGAGGATAAGGTTTACCGTGATGTTTAGGGTGAGGTGGAGGGTTAGGGTTAGCATTAGGGTTAGGGTGATGGTTAGGGTTAGGGTTA
>NW_012267625.1:6495-8242 GCF_000151885.1 Dipodomys ordii | reverse complement strand
GTAGGGTTAGGGTTAGGTTTAGGGTTAGTATTAGGGTTAGGGTTAGGATTAGGCTGAGGGTGAGGGTGAGGGTGAGTGTGAGGGTGAAGGTGAGGTTTAGGGTTAGGGTTAGGGTTAGAGTTAGGGTTAGGTTGAGCGCTAGGATGAGGGTGAGGGTTAGGGTTAGCGTTAGGGTTAGGGTGAGGCTTAGTGTGAGGGTTGAATGTTAGGGTTAATGTTAGGGTGAGGGTGAGTGTTAGGGTTAGGGTGAGGGTGAGGGTTAGGGTTAGGCTTGGGGTTAGAGTTACAGTGAGGGTGAAGGTTAGGATTAGGGTTAGGGATATGAGGAGGGTGAGGGTGAGGTTTTGGGTGTTTTTGAGGGTTAGGGATAGGGTTAGGGTGAGTGTTAGGGTGAGGGTTAGGGTTAGGGTTAGGATGACGGTTAGGGAAAGTGGTAGGTTTAGGGTTAGGGTGAATGTTAGGATTAGGGTGAGGGTTAGGGTAAGGTTAAAGTTTAGGTTTAGGGTGATGTTAAGGATTAGGGTGAGGGTGAGGGTTAGGGTTAGGGTTAGGGTTAGGGTAAGGGTTAGGGTGGGTCTTAGGGTTATGGTTAGGTTTAGGTTGAGGGTTAGGTTTAGGGTTAGTGTGAGGGTTAGGTTGAGTGTGAGGGTTCGGGTTCGGGTGAGGGTTCGGGTGAGGGTGAGGGTTAGGGTGTGGGTTAGGGTTCGGTTTAGGGTGAGGTTTAGGGTGACGGTGAGGGTTAATGTGAGGGTGAAGGTTAGGATAAAGTTTAGGGTCAGGGTTAGTCTTAGGCTGAGGGTTAGGGTGAGGGGTAGGGCTAGGGTGAGGGAAGGGTTAGGGTTTGTGTAAGGGTTAGTGTTAGGGTTACAGTTAGGTTTAGTATGAGGATAAAGGTAGGTTTAGTGTGAAGATTAGGGTTAGGGTTGGGGTTAGGTTTAGGGTAAGTGTTAGGGTTAGGGGGAAGGTGAGGTTTAGGGTTAGGGTTAGGGGGATTTTTAGGGTGATGGTGAGGATTAAGGTGAAGGTGAGGGTGAGTGTGAGGGTGATGGTGAGGGTTACGGTTAAGGTTAGGTTTAGGGTGAGGGTAAGGTTTAGGGTTAGGATTAGGGTTATTGTAAGGGTTAGACTGAGGGTGAGGGTGTGGGTGAGGGTGAGTGTGAGCGTTAGGGTTAGGGTTAGGGTGAGGGTTAGGGTTATTGTGAGGGTTTGGGTGAGGGTGAGGTTGAGGGTCAGAATGAGGTTGAGGGTGACGTTGAGGCTAAGGGTTAGGGTTAGGGTTAGGGTGAGGCTGAGGGTTAGGGTAAGGGTTAGTGAGAGGGTTAGGGTTAGGGTTACGGTTAAGGTGAGGGCAAGTGTTAGGGTGAAGCTTAGGGTGAGTTTGAGGGTTAGGGTGAGGGTGAGGGTTAGGGTGAGTTTTAGGGTTAATGTTAGGGTTAGGGTTAGGGTGAGGGTAAGGGTTATAATGAGAACTATTGTGAGGGTAAGCATTAGGTTTAGGGTGAGGATAGGGGTTAGGCTGAGTGTTAGGTGAGGGTTTGGGTTCGGGTTAGCATTAGGGTTAGGTGGAGGGTGAGGGCTAGGGTGTGGGTTAGGGTTAGGGTTAGGGTTAGGCATAGAGTGAGGATTAGGGTTAGTGTGAGGGTGAGGTTCTGGGTTAGGGTTAGGGTTAGGGTTAGATTAAGGGTGAGGTGATGGTGAGGGTTAGAATTAGGATTAGGTTTAGGGTTATGGTAGGGTTAGGGTTAGG
>NW_012267625.1:0-1255 GCF_000151885.1 Dipodomys ordii | reverse complement strand
AGGGTTAGGGTTAGGGTGAGTGTGAGTGTAAGGGTTAGGTTTAGGAATAGGGTTAGGGTTAGAGTTAGGCTGAGGTTGAGGGTATGAGTGAGGGTGAAGGCTAGGGTTAGGGATAGAGGTAGGGATAGGGATAGGTTTAGGGTTAGTATTACGGTTAGGGTTAGGATTAGGCTGAGGGTGAGGGTGAGGGTGAAATTGGGGTTTAGGGTTAGGGTTAGGGTTAGAGTTAGGGTTAGGTTGAGCGCTAGGATGAGAGTGAGGTTTAGGGTTAGCATTAGGGTTAGGGTGAGGTTTAGCGTGAGTCTTGAGTGTTATGGTTAGGGTTAGGGTGAGGGTGAGGGTTAGGGTTAGGGTTTGGTTTAGGATGAGGGTTAGGTTAAGCATTAGGGTGAGGGTTATGGTTAGTGTGAGGGAGAGGGTTAGGGTTTGTGTGAGGGCTACGGTTAAGTTTAGAGTTAGGTTTAGGATGAGGTAAAGGTTAGGGTGAGGGTTAGGGTGAGGGTTAGTGTTAGGGTTAAGCTTAGGGTAAGGGATAGGGATAGGGTTAGGATAAATGTTAGGGTTAGGCTTAGGTTTAGGGTAAGGGTAGGGTGAGGGTGAGGGTGAGGCTTAGGCTTAGGGATAGGGTGAGGGCTAGGGTTAGGGTGATTTTTAGGGTGACGGTGAGGGTTAGGGTGAGTGTGAGTTTGAGCGTGATGGTTAGGTTGAGGGTGAGGGTGAGTGTGAGGGTGACGGTGAGGGTTACTGTTAGGGTTAGGTTTAGGTTGAGGGAAAGGGTTAGGGTTAGTATTAGGGTTACTGTAAGGGTTAGGCTTAGGATGAGGGTGAGGATGAGGGTTAGGGTTAGGGTTAGGATGAGGCTTAGGTGTAGTGTGAGCGTTAGGGTGAGGGTGAGGATGAAGGTGACGTTGAAAGTGAGGGTTAGGGTTATGGTTACGGTTAGGGTGAGGGTGAGGGTTAGGTTTAGGGTTAGTGTTATTGTTAGGGTTAGCATTAGGGTTAGGATTAGTGTGAGAGGGAGGGTGAGGGTTAGATTGAGGGTTAGGGTTACAGTTAGGGTGAGGGTGAGGGTGAGGTTTAGGGTTAGGATTAGGATGAGGGTTAGACTGAGGGTTAGAGTTAGGGTTAGTGTGAGGGTTAGGGTTAGAGTTACGGTTAGGGAGAGGGCAAGGTTTAAGGTTAGGTTTAGAGTGAGTTTGAGGGTTAGGGTTAGGGTGAGGGTTAGGGTGAGTTTTAGGGTTAATGTTAGGGTTAG
>NW_012267624.1:146642-165304 GCF_000151885.1 Dipodomys ordii | reverse complement strand
CTAGTGGACCTATGTACACCTGTAGATCCTGAGGCCCCAGAGAATCGAAAAGCCATTGTGTAAATAGTGTAAATAAAATTCTTTTGTCACCTTTAACTATGCCTCAATGGATTGTCTCACTCTTTGGAGGTCATATTACCTAGAGTATCCAGGAGTGGATCCACATCCTAGCTTTCTCTTCCTTCTTCTCTCCCACCCTTAGTGTACTCTGTTCCCTTAGAGAAGGCATTGGATCCAACCTGCCTTTCTTTGGGATTCTACTCGAGGACTGAATCAAAAGTGAAAACTTGCCAGGGGCCTTCTAATGCCCAGTTAGTATATTTGTGCTCTTCTCCCCATTCTGACTTAACTGCATCCCACCATCTCAGCTCTCTGTAAGGACTTCCCGAGCTCACCTGTGTACTGACCGCACACTAAGTGGTGAATAAATATATATGCTTCATTACGGCTAGACATACCATTAGTCGTCCTTACTCTTAATAAAAGGATGATTAAGCACAAGTGGGTGATACTAGAATGCTTGCTCTTAATGGGGGTTTGAGTGTAAACTATAATATATAATATAATAATTTTATAATAATAGTGCATATAATAAGATCTCAATCCTGATTCTGTCTCTGTTTTTGGGTGTTTACTTGACATAAAATAGGCTCTCCTATGCTCTGTCAAGTGCAATTATATATTCCTTGAGCTGGAAAGTATGTATAATCTGCTTTTACCTGGTACTACTAAGCAGGCTTTATGCTGTCCTCATTTATCTACATTCCTTAAGTGTTCATTTGTCCCTATGAATCTGTTCCACTGTCCTCTCCTCACTCAGTACTATCCTGTCCTTACTCATGGTTCACCATGGCCTCCATAATCTTTGGATAAACTGTAAGCTATTGTAAACAGCTTAAAAAATCCATGCATGTTTCCATCCAGATTCCCATCAGAGGGAATCTGATTGACTTAGTTCATCTTTCCATATAAGTTCACCTAATGTCTGTGTCACTTGGTAGTTGTTTCTCTGGAGTTAAGCCTGTCCTGGCTCCAATCAATTGCTACATATGGGAAGCACCTTCTTGTAGCTATCAGTATGGCCTCCTGGAAATCAGGAAGATGAGTGGATAGTTCCCCTAACAGGAAGCATCCTGACACAGACTATCTTTAAATTTTATTTTTCTCCTTGTCAGAGATTTCTTTTCTTTTCTCTTCTTTTCTTTTTTTGTTGTCGGTCATGGGGCCTGATCTCTGGGCCTGGGTGTTGTCCCTCAGCTCTTCAGTTCTAGGCTAGTGCTCTACCACTTGAGCCACAGTGCCACTTCCATTTTTTTCTGCTTATGTCATGCTGAAGAATCGAACCCAGGGCCTCATGCATGAGAGACAAGCACTTTGCTACTATCCATATCAGAGAGATTTCTAAATAATACACCTTCCTCTATGGCTCATGCACGTATTTTTAGCTACTTGGGAAGCCATGATCAGGAAGATCTTCATTCTCATACAATATTTGGACTTATCCCAGCTGCCTGGAAGCTGAGATGGGCAGGATTTCATCTTCTAAATCCCTAGCCCATACAGGGCAGAAAAATCCACAAGACTCCATCCTAATTATAGTACAATGATGATGCACATCTGTAATCTTAATTAAGTTGGGAAGCCATCAAAAAGAGGTTTGAGGTTCAGGCACAGACCCCAGGCAGAAAGGGAGGCCCCATCTCAAAAACAAGGCTCATTCCTCTAATATTCACTACTCAAATCTTGGTTTGAACCCACACAAGCAGAAAAGTCTGGCCATTTCCATCTCCAGTAAAGCAGCAAAGAGCTGAGTTGTAAGCATAGATCAAATCATAGAATTCCAGCCAAGCAAGCTCTGGTATATCCAGAAGTTAACAAAAAATTAAGCAGGAGGCAGAACAAAAGGGGTGTGGCCCAGGATGTGACCGTGGAGGGGGAGGTGACTGTCTCCAGGCTTGCCAGTTACCTAGGTGACACAGGTACTGGGCGGAGACTTAGCCTGTCTGGCCCATGGGAGATCTTACACATACTAGTTTACAGATATAAAGTTAACTACTAGAGACTTTTCATGCATCGAAAGTTATATCATGTATCAAATAAGCATGTTTCACTCATGTACAGTGGTATATCCCTGCAATCCCTACTCAGGAGGCAGAAATAGGAAAAATCACTGGGAATAGTGTGAGACCTCATGATTGAAACCAGCTACCAGCAAAATGTCTGAAGGCGTGACTGAAATAAGAATGCTTGTTTTGTGTTCAATCCTCAGTAACAACAAGATAAATAAATAAATTTTTGTGAAGTGATTCCAGTGCCATTTTTGAATTTGATTTCTACTTGGCTTTTTTCTTTTCTTTTGTGCTGCTATTGGGGCTTGAAACCAAGGCCTTTACCTGCCACTGGGCATCTGTGTTCACAGCTGGCACTCTACCACTTGAGTCACATCTCTCCTTCTACCTTTCTTTTGGTGGTCCTGGGGATTGAACTTTGGGCCTGGGTGCTGTCCCTGAGCTCCTTTTTACTCAAGGCTAGCACCCATTGAACAGCTTCACTTCCATATTTTTCTATGATTGATTGGATATAAGAGTCTCACAGACTTTCTTGATCAGGCTGGCTTGAATTGCAATCCTCAGATCTCAGCCTCCTGAATAACTAGTAAAACATTCATGAGCCACCAGCATCCAGATCCTTCTACCTTTTAAAAATAAAAAATGAAAGAAGCTAAACTCTATTGTTGCAAATTAATGTATACAAACACGTTATTTGTAAGCAAAGAATATTGTAAGAGTAGTATGGTAATAACTTTATTGTGTGTGGCAACATCAATCATTAAGTATCCTAGCAAATACTAATATATACCAGCTATGATACAAAATTTTCACAACAGTCTTACAAGGAGAATAATAATAGTATCTGTAGGAACTCTGGAGCTGAGCTGTGAGACCAGGTAAGGGTTAAGAGGCTGGAAGACTGCCTCCTCAATACTCAGAAAGCTTAGCCAACTCATCAAGGCAAGACAGAGGTATAAGTTACTACCCTAATTGTGTTTAAGTTAGAGTTGTTTGGACATTAAACGTTTGAGAATTTGCATGAATGTCTGTGTTACAATTGGAATGTTTACCGCTCCCCTCTGCTCCCTAAAGACAAGGGAGTCAATTATTACTATGTATACAAACTATACCCTATGTTAATGGTTGTAACCACAAGATAGATTGATGCCCAGGTTTCTGCATGTACGGGTAGTCACCTCCCCTTTACTGAACGTAATAAGGGTGCTGTGGTAACTCAGGGTTCAGAAGCTGGTGAGCTCTGGCTCCCCTGCTGCCTCCTTTCCTCTCCTCTCCTCTCTCGGTTCTTCAGCCCCAGTCATGATGGACCTAGTTGTGGGTAGTCACAGTATCCCCATTTATAGATGGGAGTCTAGGGAAAAGATAGATTCACTGTTTTGCCTGTTAACGGACAGCTATTTGTTGGCGGAATTGAGATTTCAACATTTGTAATCTGGCTTTACCAACAGTTCTCCCAATATCTTTGTAATTACCTTGTGACAACACACAAACATTTTGACAAAGAGTATCAAAGCTGCTTAAAGATGTGCATTGTATTATAAATGCCTTTATTCTAGTTAATTCTGTTTCCTTATTTTTTTCTTCACTGTTGCTTGTCTATAAGCATAGAAACTTAACTGCTCAACACAACGCTTGGTTTCTTATACATTGTGACTTTTTGAATTACTCACAATTGGAATAATCTGCTGGGTGCTGCTGGCTCGGGCCTATAATCCTAGCTACTCAGGAGACTGAGATCTGAGAATCATGATTTGATGCTAGCCTAGGAAGGAAGTCTGTGAAACTCATGTCTAATTAACCACCAGAAAATGATTGTGGCTTAAAGTGGTAGAATGATAGCCATGAGTGAAAAAGCTCAGGGACAGTGCCCAGGCTCCATAACTGATAAAAAAAAGAAAAACAGAAAAGAAAGAAAGAAACAAAAAAGCAGAAATCTCAGAATGTCATGGACACTATTTTACTACCCCAAGAAGCAATTGCCCTAAGGAAAAGCTGGTTATTAAAATGGCTTAACAGATAGGCCAAAGGATCCTGGAATTTTATTATATCATTTTAGCCACATACTACAATTGGGCAGGGATAGGGGTGACACCAACCTCTGGATTTCCATGTGATAACACACTTATCCATGCTTTAAAGTAGTTTAATGTAAGTCTTTCCTTAACTTGCAATGGAGTCCTTATTTAATATTATACAAGCACATGAACTGCTGAATTTGAAGAGGTCTGTGTCACAGAATATTCTCTCGATTTCCACTGCTAGCAAACCACTAGTGAACAGCATTATCTCATCTCAGCCAATTTTCTTTTTTTTTTCTTTTTGCTTATGTGGTGCTGAGGAATCGAACCCAGGGCCTCAGGCATTCAAGGCAAGTGCTCTACCACTGAGCCACCTTCCCAGACCCATCAGCCAATTTTCATGACTTAAGGTCATTGGAAACTGAGCCATCTAAGAGGGAAATAGGTACTCATTTACATCCCTACCACTAAAATGCAGATCCTTCTGGGACTCCCTCAAACCAAGGACTTTGGCTCCTCTCTTCCTCAGTGCCCTTGAATGCATGTGGCTATTCATCCAGATCAAGGAGGTAGACAGAGCTCTGCTTCCCTAGAAACATCTGCAAAGAATGCAGAGGAAATGAGGCTACAAAATGACTGCTTCATCTCTCTGGCCCCTGCCCTTCCATGTTTATGTTAATTCTGTGCTATCCTGATTATTCTCTGATACTTAATTTGTCTGTGTGTGTGTGTGTGTGTGTGTGTGTGTGTGTGCGCGCGCGCGCGCGTGTGTGTACACATGTGACGGTCCTGGGGCTTGAATGCCCAGCCTAGGTGCTGTTCCTTAGCTTGTTTTTGTTCAAGGGTAGTACTGTACTACTTGAGCCACAGTTTCACTTCTGGAGTTTTTGGAGATGAGTCTCACAGACTTTCCTTCTCAGGCTGACTTGGAACTGCAATCCTCAGATCTCAGCATCATGAGTAGCTAGGATTACAGGTGTGAGACACTAGCATGAGGCTCTATTTCCATTACTTTTAGATAGGTTTGGAAAGTTAATGAGCATCAATTAGTTGTACAATTTACCTTGATCAGATCCACTGCCTCTGTCACTCTCTCTCAGTCCCCCTCTTCGCATCCCCAAACACAATGTCACCAGGCTTCATTGTTTTATTTTTACACTTCACACATGTATTTCTCCAACATGTTGTCAATAATTTTTCAATCATTTCCTTCCCCATATTTACATATTTCTTTGGTTGGAAGTTTGGTCTGCGTTGTGCTGTCACTGACAAAGGTAGCTTTCATATTAAATCTTCAAGATCACTTAATTTCAGAGTTGAAAACTTCCTTGCTCTCAACATTCTCTGATCAGAAACAAAGAAACTGATAAAGAAGATCAGAGGATCATAGTTCAAACACAGCTGGGGCAGGAAAGTCCATGAGACTCTTACCTCCAATTAACTCACCATAAAGCTGAAGTGGAGCTGTGGCTCAAGTGGTAGTGTTAGCCTTTAGCAAAAGTCAGCTTAAGGACAGTGCCCAGATCACGAGTTCAAGTCCTAAGAACACACACACACACACACACACACACACACACACACACACACACACGCACACTCATACAGAGGAAGCTCTATTGTCTGAAGTTTGTGTCCTATTGAATTCACCTGTTGAGACCTAATACCAAATTGATGGTGTTTTAAAATGAGATCAGGAAGGAGACGCTGTGACAGCTGGGGCTGTGTAGGAAGCCCCAGGGAACTGCCTTGTGAGGAGACAATAGCAAGTTGCCATCCACAAATCAGAAAGCAGTCCTCGCCAGACAGTGAATCTGACAACACCTTGATCTAACTTTCCCAGACTCCAAAAACAGAGTAATACATTTTTGTGAGTTATTGGCTAACTAGTCTGTGGTATATTGTTACAGCGACTCAAAATAGTTTGAGATAGAAGGCAGACAAAACTCATCAGGAAGACCACTTTGTTTCTATTAGAGTCTTGAAAGAGTTCAACTGAAAACTACTCACATATTTGATGGAATTTATGCCTGAGACATATGTGCCACTCTAGTTTTAGGTCTTTTTTTTCAGTAAAAAATAATCCATCCTACTGAATGTATAAAGAAAATTTGTCTGTGCAGATTTTCAACTATAATTACATATAAGAACTATAATCATTAGGTATAATTAGCATCAAGTTCAGCTTTTCCAAAACAGTATATGTTAGTATAATTACAGATTTAGTCTATCTACTACTGCAAAATTAAGTAAAAGAAAAATTAAAGCAGATTACTATTGGTAGCTGGGTGCCAGTGACTCATGGCTGTAATCCTAGCTACTCAGGAGACTGAGATCTGAGGGTCAAAAATTGAAGCCACTCAGAGCAGGAAAGTCTGTGAGACTCTTATCTCCAGTTAACCAGCCAAAATCTGAAGAGCTTTAGTTCAAGTGGTACAGTGCCACCTTTGAGAAAAATGCTCATTACCCAGGCCTTGAACTTAAGCCCTAGGACTGGCATGAAACAAAACAGAACAATAACAACAATAACAAAAATACCTTGCAGAAATTCTGGATAAGGGGAATTTAAAAGAAACATTTGAGGATGACAAATCAAATGAAAATTTATTCAGTGAAATATGGAAGGCCAAAGTTCCTATTCTTTCAAAGAAATAGAGTGCCGAGAAATTTCTTAAAAAGAAATAACAGAATCACTGCACAAGTTTGTATGCTCAAAGAGAGTATAAGAAGAGATGAAAAAGGAGGTTCAGAGTTCAGAATAGCAAAGGAGGAGAAAATAACACAGCGACAAAAGAGACAGATGACTTGCTAAGCATGTGTGTGCATATGTTTACACACACACACACACACACACACACACAGAGGAAAATGCACAATCAAGATGCAGTGAATACTGTGCTGTACTTCACAGAAAGCAAAATGAAAAAGAAAAATAATAGATGTGAACCATAGATTAAAAAAAATAACAAAACTATGTTTTTCCTCAAGGAAATAAGGCAGAAAAAGCAAGACACTTTCATTAAAATACAAGAAAATAATTCAGAAATAGTGACTTTATTCTGCAGATCAAGAAGGAGATCATGTTCCAGAAGGAAGTTATTGTAAGGTAAATCATCCCAGAAGCCACATTTTAAAAAATAGAATATTGGAGTCTTTATTATACAGTGAAAAGGCTGCAGGCTGCAGCCTGTTACAAAGGCCTGCAGCACGCAAACACACATAACCCAGCTAGGAAACATGCTAAAGAGGAAAGAAATAACAAATACACTACCAATAAGCCAATTCAAGCTTCAGCTCTCCAAGAATTGGGAGGCCATGATGACTGGAGACGAGACAGGAGACAGGACGCAGGACAGGATCACAGAGACAGATGTAGCATGTAGTCCTGGAGGCTAGGCTGGTCAGGGCCTAAATAGCTTGGTGCAGGGGGCAGATCCTCAGGAAATTCCCAGTCCCAGGCACTAGACTGACAGATTCAGTAACCTATCAGCCAAGTGCCTGCCCCTGCCTCCAGGGGTCTGGGCATGCCCATTACCTGGGAGCCAGGTGATGTGTGTGTGTGTGTGTGTGTGTGTGTGTGTGTGTGTGTGTGTGTGTGTTTGTGTGTGTGTGTGTGTGTGTGCATGATTCCTTCCCCCAGCATGAAGACAAGATGCCAGACCCTAACATCCACCATGTGGCCAATTTGGCTCCGGCCAGAACTGGCCTCCCTACTTCAAAGTCAATATAGTAGGATTAGTGCTGAGACAGACTCCAGGTACCTACAGAATTACAACCACGCAGTCACATAGACATCTGGGTAGGAAAATAAATCCATGTTATGTCAGCCTTCCTATGGGTAGAAACACTCACACAAGACAAAATAACAACAAAGTTATTATTATTAAAAGATGAAAGAAGCTGGGTTCCAGTGGATCATGCCTATAATCCTAGCTCCTCAGGAGGCTGAGATCTGAGGATCCCAGTTCAAAGCTAGCCCAGGCAAGAAAGTCTGTGTGACTTTTATCTCCAGTTAACCACTAGAAAGCTGGAAGTGTTGCTGTGGTTCAAAGTGGTAGAGCACTAGTCTTCAGAGAAAAAATTCAGGAGCAGCACCTAGGCCCTGTGTTCAAGCCCCACAACTGACAAAAAAGAAGAAGGAGGAGGAGGAAGGAGAGGAAGAGGAGAGGAGAAGAAGAGGAAGTAGGAGGAGGAGGAGAAGGAGGAGGAGGAGGAAAAGGAGAAGGAGGAGGAAAGAAAGAAAGAAAGAAAGAATCTTATACTTAGCCAAGTATCAATGGTCATGTTTCAATTATAGACTTTATTTGCATATTTCCAGTTGGGCTAACAGTGATTTTTTTTTTGACCTGCCAGTCCTGGGGCTTAAACCTAGGGCCTGGACATTGTCCCTGAGCTTTTTTGCTCAAGGATAGTGCTCTACCACTTGAGTTACAGTTCTACTTATGGCATTTTGTTGGTTCACTGGAAATAAGAGTCTCATGGGCTTTCCTGCCTGGGCTGGCCTCCAACTGTGATTCTTAGATTTATCCTCTTAAGTAAGGCTAGGATTATAGCTGTGAGCCATCAGTGCCCGATTTGTGTGCTTGAATGTGTGTGTGTTGGTCTTGGGTCTTGGACTCAGGACTAGCTTAAAGCTAGTGATCTACTACTTGAGCCATAGCTCCATTTCTGGCTTTTTGGTGGTTAATTGGAGATAACAATCTCATGGACTTTCCTGCCCAGGCTAGCTTTGAACTTTGATCCTCAGTAGGCTGAAGCCTACTGAGTTGCTAGTATTACAGGTGTGAGCCACCTATACCTGCAAGGCCCCACATTTTATCTTTAGCACACCCAAATCTCTGGTGATGGGAAAACTGGAATCATTTATTCCTCTTCATGCACAAAGCAGTAATACATGGGAAATCAATTTACTTTTGCTATTAATGATTTAGTGAGTATCTGCACACCTCATTTGGGAATTTTTCATGGTATGAAATACCATGAGAGCAGGAGAGACGTAGTTATAATACAAGTAATCGCCCTATCATCTCTCTTGCAGTTTATTAATTTAATACACTTGTAATGCCTTTCGTAATAGCCCATGGTTCCTCAAATTCATAACTGGTTATTAGAAGCACAATGTATTGTCCATTCTTAAGGGTACAGGCTTTAAATGCCTTGAAAGAGACCCTCTCATTCATAAATCCAAAGTACAAAGGAATACCCGACTAACTCAAATCATGGAGGTGAAAAACAAATGCTACAATAAAAGAGGACACTTTGCTTTTAAATACAGGCTAAAAAATCCTAGTGACTCTTGGTGATATGTGGTAAACCACACTCCAGAAAGAATCCTTTAATATGCTCAATTAACAACTCTAATAAAACAGAGAAACTAAAAGTTTACTGTTACATACAAGATAGAAGAGATTTAAAAAATATTTTATTGTTATTGTAGAGGTGAAATATAGAGGGATTACATTACAGAGTCAGATAATGAGTACAATTCTTTTTTAACAATGTCACCCCTTCCCTCACTCTTTCCCAGTTTTTCCTGTCCCCACCCACAAGATGTACAGTTCATTTCCCACATAGTATCTAGTGAGTTCCACTGTAGTATTTGTTCACCCTTTGTTCCATCTTTTCTGAATCCCCTCTTACCCTCCCAAAGACAAACAAGAGGAAAAGAAAACAAAAAGAGTGACTAAAAATCTCTTGTTTCTTTTCTTGGAGTTCATTGCATAAGATAGTATTTTATATGATCATATGCACATAGCTATGGAGCTTTATGTTCCCATGCCTATCCTCCTTTGGCCTTATTATGTGAATGTCTAGAGATCGTATATAATTTTTCATGTCTCAGTGTGTGTGTGTGTGTGTGTGTGTGTGTGTGTGTGTAATCATTCAGTATGTTTCTTACAGATTTATAGGCACCTTCTAGTCACCTCAAATGAGGGAAATCATGCAAACTATGTTGTATTGAGTCTGGCTTACTTCACTTAACGTAATTTTTTTCCAAGTCTTTTCATTTCCTTGTGAATAATACAATATCATTCTTTCTGATGGAGGAGTAGAATTCCAGTGTGTGTGTGTGTGTGTGTGTGTGTGTGTGTGTGTGTGTGTGTGTATCACATTTTCATCATCCATTCATTCTCTGAAGGGCATCTGGGTTGATTCCATATCTTGGCTCTGGTAAACAATGCTAAAATGAACATGGTTGTGCTGATTGCTTTAGGGTGGCCTTATCTGTGGTCTATTGGATAAATGCCCATGAATGGGATTGCTGGGTCATAGGGAAACTCTGTTTAGTCTTTTGAGGAACCTCCATACTGCTTTCCAGAGTGGTTGAGCAAGTTTACATTTCCATCAGCAGTATAATAGCGTTCCCTTTTGACCATATCTCTATCACTATTTGCTATTGTTAATTTTCTTGATAATGGCCATTCTAACAATGTTGTTTCCATTTGTATTTCTTTTAAGGCCAGTGATGAACACTTCTTCATGTGTCTATTGGTCATTCTGATTTCTTCTTCAGAGAAGTCTCTCTTTATGTCTTTAGTCCATTTATTGATTGGGTTGTTTTTGAGGGTTTATTTTGGGGTGGTTAATTTTTTGAGCTCTAAGTATATTTTAGATATGAGGTGCTTGTCTGATGCATAGCTGCTAAAAAGTCTCCCATTCTGTGGGCTTTCAATATATCTTGTGAGCTATGTCCTTTACCATGCAGATGCTCTTTTTATCCAGTCTTTCTTTGATTTGTTGTGATTCTGGACCTTCATTTAGAAAGTGTTAACCCATGCCTAAAAGGCTTAATATTTCCCCTACCCCTTCCTGTAACATCTTCATGATATCTGGTCTTACATTGATGTCTTTGATCCATTGAAAGTTGATTCTGTTACAGGGTAATATGATAGCAGAGATTTCTGATGATGGTGTTTCAACTACTCTATTCTAGATAGCTTTCATGATTCCTCTTACATTTAGCTTCATTTGTTTATAACACAAAACTAAAGTTATTTTTCCTGCCTATATTAGAAAAACACTATTACAGCATTGACAATGAGAGTTTTAATATTTCATTATTATGAAATATTAGGCATCAATTGCTGTTTAGAAAAACTATAAGCACAGTGAGATGACTTTTAGCAAGTTCCCATGAAGTCTAGCATAATTGATTAACAATTTGAAAGTCAGGTGACCTGGATTCTTCCTTTAATACTTCTAATTTAGTCATCTCATCTCCTCAGAGAAAAACCTGTAAATGCACCTAATGATTTCCGAGTGCATGCAAGGCCATCTAGTGCCTGTCTGCTGAAAAATTACAAGAGGAAAATGAGATCCTTAATAGATCATCAGCACTTCAATGAAACCACAGATAGAAACTTACTGTCATATATGCTATTTCTTCTGGCTTCAAAGTAATGTGTATTAGTTGATGTTAGGACTTCCCTATCAGTGTTAAAACATTGACTAAAACTGCTGGGTGCTAGTGGTTCATGACTGTAAGGCTAGCTATTTAGGAGGCTGAGATCTGAGGATCATGGTTCCAAGCCAGCCTGGACATAAAAGTTCTTGAGACTCTTATCTCCAATTAACCACCAAAAAGCTGGAAGTGAAGTTGTAGCTCAAATGGCAGAGTGCTAGCCTTGATCACAAAAACTCAGGACATGACTCAGGCCTTGAGTTTAAGCCCCAGGACTGGGTCAAAAACCAAAAACCCATAAGTTAAAATTCAGACTTATACTTTAATTTTTTCTGGATACATATTTGGCAATGTTTATTCTTTGGTAATTTCTTTCTCATTTTTGTTCTTTTCCCTAAATTTAGGTCATTGCTTGTGATTATTAGCATTTCATGAGCACACACATTGTTTCCCATGTAACAGTTAATGTGTATATCACTCAGGTAATTTTGTGTAATTGTCAGGTGATGAAAAGTCACTACTACCCAATCTCCACCACCATACTCCTCTCAGGTGCCCAGTACCTCAATTCCAGATTCTTTATGAATGAACAAAGCTAAGTTAAATGTGCTTCAAAGGGAGATTTTCTTTATTCAAAATGTTTATCCATTGAGTTTTGACTTTATCTAATTTTAAATTTTCATGCATTGTCTGATTCCAGTTTCTAGGCATTTTGACTGAACAGAAATTCAGAAGTATCTTTACCGTGAAAGACCACAGGGGGGTGGACAAGTTCTATTTTAGGACAAAATTGCACTAGTTTCAGGAAAGAAAGAGCAGCAGTCTTTTTTCCTCTACAAAGTCATAGCTGAGACCTAGTTGTTTCTTTAAAAAAATCACTCTGTTAAAATAAACAAAAATGTAGATGTTCTTAGTATTTAAATGAGGGGTTCTAGCTGGGTGCTGGTGGCTCTTGCCTGTTCTAGTTACTGAGGAGGCTGAGATTGGAGGATCACAGTTTGAGGCCAGCTGGGGCAGGAAAGTCCTTGACACCTTATCTCCAATGAAGCACCAAAAAAAGTCAAAAGTGGTACTGTAGCTCAAGTGGTAGAACATTAGCCTGGAACACAAAAGGTCTGGGACAGTGCCCAGGTCCTGTGTTCAAACTCCGACAAGCAAAAAAGAAAAAGAAAGAAAGAAAGAAAGAAAGAAAGAAAGAAAGAAAGAAAGAAAGAAAGAAAGAAAGAAAGACAGACAAGTGAAGACACTATGTTGAAAACGAACTTTACAACTTGTGGGGGGGAGGGAGGGAGGAGTTGGGGAGGTGGGGAGGGAAGGTATGGTAGGGGAAAAACAAAGGAGGAGGTAACAAGTCTCGATAGGAAATGTACTCATTACTTTGCTCATGTAACTGTAACCCCCCTGTACACTATTTTTACAATAAAAATATTTTAAAAAAAGAAAAGAAAAGAAAAAGGTCAAAGATGACTTTTGTTGAGGTATCATAGCTGTTTGTAATGACTGTGACACAGAACACTCAAGTTTTTTAACTTGTTTGGAAAAACCAAGCATCTTCTTATCAGGTGCTGTGGGCTTCATTCCAGTCTGAGAGGGAAGTCAGAGATGAGGGTGATTGCACTTGCCTGGCAGGGAAAGAATGCTCATCAAGAAGGCCAGGTCACCCTGACAGAAATGTCATTTGGCTGTTAAGGCGAGTAGGCTGCATTGTGAATATAATGTTTGTTGAACAGTGACCCTGGGTTGGTGATTGAATGCATCATCAGCTGAAGGGCAAGTTCCTACTGGGACTTCTTTCTCAGAGCCCCTGAGGCCATTCTCCTTCCCTATCATGCTTTGTCTCCAGGCGAGGCTGAATATAACAACTCTGCCAGAATTACAGGGGTGGGGTGGGGATGGAGTAAACAAGCCAGGTACTGGTAGCTCACACCCCAAATCATATCTACTCCGGAGGCTGAGATCTGATGATCACCGATTTGAAGCCAGCTCAGGCAAGAAACTCCATGAAAAGCCTTAGCTCTAATAAAACTACTCCCCACCTCAAGCCAGAAATGGAGCTGTGGCTCAAGTGATAGTGCTAGTCTTGAGCAAAGGAAGCTCAAGGGACATTGCCCAGGCCCTGAGTTTGAGCCACAGGACCAGCACAAAAAAGGGAGGGGAGGGGGACAAATACCAGCACTAGAGGGTATTCACCAAGCAACCCAAACTGTGGGAAAATGTATGCCCAGGAAAATTAGGCATAAAAGCTAAGACAAGTTTTTCAAGGGAATGTTTCAAGATGCTTGCCTTATGATTTATTGACAGACAGAGGTGATGAAGGAATGCTATGTTCTTCCAAGAATGGCATTTTGGGGACAGTGCTGGGGATCTGATTCTCTTTGCCACTCTCAAGCTGAAACATAATGCTTCTCCCATAGGATTGCCAACAAGTAGGCCCTACCCTTGAATCTAAATACACAAACACACACACATACACACATACGTATCTACTCACACATGGTCAGTGAGATTGTTCCCATTGTCTATTCATTTCTTCTTCCACCTTCCTTTTTGTTGCTTTTTTAATTCTTTTTTTAAATGCTGATCCTGTGGCCTGGCTACTGTTCCTCAGCTTTACTGCTCAAGGCTAGCACTCTATTACTTGAACCACAGCTTAACTCCCATAGTTGATTCAATCCTTCTATTGACCAGGATGTGTCCTCTACTTGATCCTCCTGACTTCATATCAGTTAATCACCGCGCTGTCTGTCTCATCTTCTCAAGACACATCTGTTGTCCTACCATTGAAAACATGTTCTTTCCTGGGACTTAGGATCCCAGGATCTTGTATCTTGTTTTGTCCCTGTACAACACAGATTAGAAATCATGATTCACTTTTTGTCTTTTTACATCCTCCATGGAATCTCCACCTCACTCCTACCAATGCCTCCATTTCCCCATGGCCTTGTCAGTGCTAGGAAATTGCAGTTCTGAGCTGCATGCTCCTGGCAAGTACCTTGCACAATCTTGTCCCATAAAATTTTAATGAGTAAATGTTTACATGTGGCCTAGGAAAAATTGTTCTGGTTCAATTGATTTGATGAAACTGAGGTCAAACTAAGCAAAACAGACTGTTTTGGGGGAGGATTCTTATTTCCAATTATAAATTTACAAGCACACTCTATTGTTTGCTAGTTTTCAGATATATTTGTGGGGGGGGGCAGTTCTGGGCTTGAACTCAGGGCCTGAGCAGTATCCCTGAGCTTTTTAGCTCAAGGGTAGTGCTCTACCATTTGAACCACAGCTCCACTTTTGGCTTTTTTGGTGCCAAATTGGAGACAAAGAATCTTTCATGCTCAGGCTGGCTTTGAAACATGATCCTCAGATCTCAGCCTCTTGAGTAGCTAGAATTACAGATGTGAACTACTGGTGCCCAGCCTACTTCTCAGATTTACACTTGACTACATCCTCAACCTTGAAACTACTTTTCTGTGGTCCACTCATGAATGTCATATAGTCCACAATCCCTTCCCTAAACATCATAGAACAAGAACTGAAACAATGACTTAGACAAAAATGCCTTTAAAGAAGGTTAATCCACTGACTACCAACACTTAAATACACCTTTGTGAGAACCCCAAATCAGTTCATGCCTTTCTTTATCATGCAGCCTTCTTACTTATAATTCATGTAAAGTTGCATTCCCAGAATGAAAAATCTCATGCCATCAGCAAATCTGAGTTTCCAGGTAAAGGAATTTTTCTTACATATCAATAAATTGGCATTTTGGTTTACCAGTTCATCCTCAGGGAATTTGGCAAGCAATAAACTAAACCTTCCTAAGATATAGCACATTTGTAAGGGGGAGATTTATTGCGAGGAGTGTGATGAATGTAAAAGGGAGTGGTGGATGAATATAATCACAGCATTGAATGCATGCATGTGAAAAAGGAAGTGAGCTACTTGACATAGTGGTGGAGTAAGGGGTAGGTAGGAGGCATGAGGAGAATGTTAAAATGGGTGACTCAAATGAATGGACATCTTAAATTGTAATCCTTTGTACAACTACTTGTAGATAAAATAGTTTAAATAAATAAGACAACTATGTAGAAAAAATGATTACAATATAATTTAGAAGTGTGGCATTAGCACAGGATGAACAGAAATATCAGAGTGTTCACAAACAGAACACTATCTATCTATATGCCAAATTTATGTGCATTTGTATGTAGGCCAGTCCTGGGGTTCAAACTCAGGGTATGCATGCTGTCTTTGAGCTTTTGTGCTTAAGTTAATTCTCTACCACTTGAGCTACGGCTCTACTTTGGACATTTTGTTAGTTAAGTAGAGATAAGAGTCTCATAGACTTTCCTAACCAGGCTGGCTTTGGACTGTGATCCTCAGATGACAGCCTTCTTAGTAGTTAGGATTACAGGCATGAGACAAGCTCCTGGCATATATGCCAAAAATTAAAGGCCATACATGAAATATATTTTAGTGAACATTTTATATATTTAAATATGTAATTTGATTTGATGATTCCTCTACATTTCTAAGCATAATAATTCATGACCTTCAATACAGTTGATATTCTCTTGTGGTTTTTATAGTCTCCATCTTTTCCAATTGACATACAAAGTACTGTTAAAGTGGAATTAGTATTAGTGAAAGTCATAGACAAATAAACACATTGGACATTTCTTTGTCAAAAACAATACAACACAAAACAAAAACTAAACCTTCCTAGGTGAAATCATGGCAAATCACTTCATTATCTGAGGTTAGAAAACTGAATCAAAATATAACCACTGAATAGCTTCTCCCTGAATTAGGTTTTACCTATAATTACTGAACATTTGAAAAGTAGCTGCCAAAACTCATGCTAGAAATCAAAAATATGTTAGGCATCATCAGTATTTCATCAGCCTCTATTGATCTTTGCTGAGCAAGGTCAATTGGCTTGATGAAGATCCTAGTCAGTGGTAAACTAAAATTCATGTACTCATTCATTCATTTGCCCAGATGTATGGAATGCTTTTTCCTTGCCACATCTGTCCAGAGCCTGCATGTACAGTGATGGGCAAGAAAGCACTTTCTCTCAAATGACAAGGCAGAGACTAGGCAGATAGATGAAGTGCTAAATAAAATAAAGTTAAAATGCCTTCCATGACAAGGTACCTTGAAAAGATACATTTATGGAAAGAGATCAATTTAATTGAGGAGACTGGAACCTTGGAAATATAAATTCTTTTCCCAGAATCACCAGTTTTTCAGGTAGCATATTAATGATCAGATGTTGAATTCCTTATAAGAAATTGAAGTGGCTCAGCAGTCAGAAAGGACTACTTGACTCTCAGGGGTCAGCAAAGATGTTGAAAGTATAAACATCCATGAGAACTGTGTGTTCCCTGGGCAGTAGGTGCTCTGTATGCTCCTTGTTTATTACATCTACCCAAACCACGTTCCTACCATGAAAACAAGGTACTGGTAAGAGGATATTGACGTTTGCAAATTCTAGTTCTCACAGTGAAAATGTTATTGACATATAAGAAATCATTTTAAAAAGTTCACCTAAAATTACAAAGAAAACTCTTCCCAGACAAACTCATATTTGAATTTTTCACACACAAGATTTATGATTAATCCTACTTTAGGTCTGGAGAGAAAAGAAAATGTAGAGTTTCATTGTGGTGACTCTCTTTAGATCCCAGCCAAGAAAATAAAATCGCTTAACGTCTGACCATATTTTCATTCTGTTTAAACTTTTAGTTATTTCAAATATTCTAGCACTGCAAACCATAAAAAAATCTCTTTTGAAGTGAAAAGATGTTTGAAATTATTCATCCATGTATAAACTGACAGGGAGGTAAATGGAAGGATAACTATTTCCACAGACTGATTGACATGTAATGTTGTATATTTCATTTTCTATAAACACTTATATCCTTAAACATAGTTTGTGTTGGAGCCACACTGTTTTTCTGCATGCCTTTAGTAATATAGAGACTTGATAGTTTTTAGTGATCTATTCAAGCTAACAAGATACACATATTTACTCTTTTTAATAACAGCATTAATGAGTTAATATTTAAATATTAAATATGTAGAGTAATATCCGGCAGAGAGAGAGAAAATAACTACATGGGTGCTTGTTGCATACGTTGTTCTATAAAATATAGTTAATTGGTACTAATTCTTGAGAATCATCAGGCAGTTGGTTATAATTAAACACAGTTGACAGAAGCGGTAAAAACCTTTTTTGAGAAATGATATGTTAGAACTAGGTTAAATTAAACAAATAAAGTATTAATTAGACCAAGGAAAAAATTAAGTTTAACAGGGACAACATAGTTTAACCTGAGAAACATAGGTACACACCCTGTACTGAGGCCTGGCATTTACTGAAACTTGCAAGCGAGTAAGGCCAAACTTGAAGGGCAGGATCTTCCTGTATAGAAAAGCTCCAGGATAGTCATACAAGCAAAGCTAAAGACCTGAAGTAAATTGGTGAGTTTAACACCAGGTTACTGGAATTTGGTAAATAACAGTGAAACTCAGAAAGAGCCAGAAAACCTGGAAAGTGGTTTGGTTTTGGGGTGTGATAAGTAAGAAATTTGGAGAGTGGTTTATTGCTTTGAGGACTTATTCCTTTGCTTAGAGAGACTGTAATTGCTATTTCACTAACTTGCTTCTTTGATGGGAAGATTTGGGATCAGGACTTTGCCTTGTGACTTATGGCCTTGGTTATTGGAATGACTGGAATTATAATCACCAATTTGCAATCACTAACTTCGAGCTCTGCTTCTGTGACTTGCTACTTTGCCGATAGTAAAACTACCACTGGCCACCTGTGAGTGGCACCCTCTTCCCCCATGGATCTTACCTTTCAATACCCTGAGCTATTTGATTTTATTGCTGTTCTTCACTGTCTTGGTATAGTGGATGTCACTGCTATTGACTGAGTGTTGGTGGGTGACTCCTTTCGCTGATCATGGGTTCGAGTCCCACCAACCCTGAGAAGCTGGGATATTTCAGATACATATTTAAAAATTACTTTCTAAGACTTTACAAGCAAAATTGAAAAATGAAGCCTCATTGCCACTTTTGGCTTGCAGTATTCACATTAAAAATGTAACTAAAAATGTCATTACTGGGACTACACTCATCAAGAGAAGTGGCAAAAGCGAATGAATCTGAAAC
>NW_012267624.1:141641-146592 GCF_000151885.1 Dipodomys ordii | reverse complement strand
TGGCTTGCAGTATTCACATTAAAAATGTAACTAAAAATGTCATTACTGGGACTACACTCATCAAGAGAAGTGGCAAAAGCGAATGAATCTGAAACAGTGAAAGCTGCTTGAGTCTGACCACAAGGGACACAGTATGAGTCAGTGCACAACATTCAACTGCATATATTGATATTAATAATACCTGAGTAGACTCATTATTTCACCAATTATCAGGGCACCCTTAGAACTGAAAGAGGTAAATGTGGGACAAATAAAAGACAAAGACTCCATCTTCTAGGCTGTAGGTATAATAGTGATTATAATGAGTATGTGTAAAGCAGTCTTCACAACATGCTTCAAATTCTTGCATCTTACGGGAAAGCTGCAGCATGGTGCATTGAATAAAAGAGAAGTGAAATAAGTGGCTTGATTAAAAACATTGAAGCAGGACTTAAGGCTTCCTCTGCATGCAGAGGCAGACTGCTACCAAAGTTTTACAGAAAGGAACGTCTTACAATTCACTAGAAAATAGGTACTATCAGGGGGTCCTGGGGCAGGTGGGGTGGGGGTGGGGTGGGGGTGAGGTGGGGGTGGGGTGGGGAGGAACACCAATCTTCAACTAGAAACTGAAAGAGGTTAAGAATCACCTAGCACCTATTTTATCCCAGTGGGCACCAATAGTATTATAAACATTCCTGCAGGCTTATATATATGAGTGAAGAGTCTATTAATGAGAATATACTAGGGAAGCTTTTTGTTGGTGGTGTTGGTTGTGGGGCTTGAACTCAGGGCTTGGACACTGTCCCTGAGCCTTTGGTGTGCAAGGCTAGTGCTTTACCACATGAGCCACAGCACACTTCTGGTTTTTGAGCAAGTAATTGTAGATAAGTCTCACAGGGATTTTTCTGCCAGGATCAGCTTTGAACCATGATCATCAGATCTCAGCCTCCTGAGTAGCTAGGATTACAGGCGTGAGCCACCAATGCCCGGCTCAGAGGGGACACTTTTAAAAAGAGGACCTTTCACCAACAACTTCCAGAAGTCAAATGCCAAAGGAAGGACCTTACAAACTGCTAAGGCCTTCCCAGGCTTCAGTGAAGAACCACTTCCCCAAAGCCACAGGTGTATTTGATCTTAACCCATTTACTTTCCGGCAAGTCCCTAATTGTGCTTTAGGTATCAAAACAGCCTTTTCTCCCTTCATGAACATGTCCTTGACCCTAAAAAACAAACAAACAAACAAAATGATCAATGTTATAGCATCATCTATTTCACCTTTAGGTTAGTTTGCATCCCAGTGTATTTCAATTCAATGGTACTTGCCTCTTTCTCTTTAGAAATGTATCTCTCCAAGATTTCTGCACCAAACTCTCTTTCCTACATTGCTGATTACTAGGATGGCTTGAACATTTCCCATGGTTGCAACTAGCCATTTATAACAAGGACCTTAGCACCAACGTCTCTCCACTTGGGCTTGCAAATATTCATTGTGTACCAAAAAGAAAGGTAAATCGCTGACCTTCATTTTGTATCTTCTCCTTTGCTATCTTGAAACTTTGGCATGGCTAGGAGCTGGTGGCTCCTGCCAGTAATCCTAGCTACTCAGGAGGCTGAGATCTGAGGATTACAGATCAGTCATTCAGGACAGGAAAGTCTGTGAGACTCTGATCTTCACTAAACTGCCAAAGAGCTGGAAGTGGTGCTGTGATTCAAGTGGTAGAGTGCTATCCTTGAGTGGGGGAAAAAAAGCTCAGTGACAGCTCCTAGGCCTCAAGTTCAAGCCCCAGGACACACACACACACACACACACACACACACACTGATTCTCCACAAACAAAAAACCCCCACAATCAACAACAACAACAAAATTAAATAATCCCTTTTGCTTTGGATTTTTTTCAGCTCTGCTAGTTGGTAAGGAGTAAGTTAAGTCATATTCATCTAAAGCTGGTAATGTTCTCCCACAAAGGGTAGAGACAGCAAGAGGAATGAAGGTATTTCCACCATTGAAGAGACACCATGATCCATGATTCATCAACTGCCAACTTTGACAGCAGCTCTTCCAGCCCTCCAGAGCTGTACCCAGAGGTCCCCAATGATTCCCCTTAACATGCAAGCAAGGCAAAGCAAGTCTTGCAGACAGATCACCCCCATGACTATTCATCCCTTTCCTAAATGCAAGCAATTACCCCTCGATGGGTCCTGAGGCTGCCCCTCTAAGCAGACGTCATCAGCTGGGAAGGGAACCAAATTGTGCCCTCTAACAGTAACAACCTCCCTAAGACTAAAGATCAACTAAGCCACAGATTGTCTCATGAGTGTTTAACCAGCAGAACTCTTGTCCTCTGCACTCATTCTTCTATTTAAGCCTGTAGCTCTGATCAGTGCCCCCAAGGATGTTCTGAGGACATTTGATCTCCCAAGTGTTCCCAATATATCTTTATCTGTTGCATTCCTGCCCTGCTTTTATCTTCTCCTTGATAACATTTGTACTCAAATGATTAAGTGCTTTGATTTAACTATTCTCTGCCCCTCCAAGTTGTCCCTATATTTTCTCATTTCCTGATTTTTGCGTTTTCTGCACTTGGGAAGACCTCGTCTACCAAATCTACACCCCCAGAATCTATGGTTGTCTTCATCTCCTACATCCCTACAAGTCTCAGTGTAGAGCAAATTAGAAGACTCTACTTATGCTTTAGGTAAAATGACAATCCAGCTAAAAGTGACAATAATCTAGGCTCAGGGACAGTGCCCAGGCCCTGAGTTCAACCCCCAGGACTGGCAAACAAGAATAACAAGCCCCACTCCCCAATTTAAAAAAAATCACAAAACAACAACCAATAATCTAACTTAGGATGAGCATCTTGAATTTATGAAGAATAGCTACTTCAAAGAATTATAGAGAAATTTGGTAGGTAGATTAGCAATGCATTTGTGTGCAAATTACTTATTCACCTACTACTTATTAATGTCTCCTGACATCCTCAAATTTCAGATGAAGGAAAATTTCTGAAAAGAACACAACACTCTCCCCTATGATTTAAAACCTCACTGTAAGTGACTACTGTAGAGGGTTTTCTGGAGAATAAAAGATCAGTAAAGCATTCACACTTGCTTACAAAGCTGCCTTTTAACTCAGAAGATTCCTGAGATTAAAAGGGCTATAACTCAAAATCACTGAGCAATTGAGCTCAACTCACCTTTGAATACTTTTTATTTATAGGAGTTTGCCTGTGCAGGAGACATAAAAATGCAAATGAGCCCTTAGAGAGGAGGCTCTGAACTGGCTAATAAGAAGTAGGCAGTTAGATAATAGGGGAAGTAAAATGCAAGTAAGACAGCAAGTGAGATTACAAATAAAATTAAAATGTCAACTATGAAAATAGTCATGGCTCAAGATGGTATAATATAATAGATGCCCATGATTTTAATAATGTAAAAGGTAATTCTAGAAAAGACTGGAAAGAAAGCCAAAGTAACAAATGGTACCTGAACAAAATACTTAATTATGATGCTCTTAGTAATACAATAAAAATTCTTCCACTGATCTGAGTGTTCATAGAAGACAGAATTGTAATCTTATTTCAAAGAGATATACACATACACATATGCATATATGCATATATGCATATCATTATATATAGATATATGTATATATGTATCTAAATGCATATATCTGTGTATATCTACATATATGTATGTATAGATATTCTAGCAAACATATGGGATTTTCTTAATCTTTCTTATAAACGTAGCATAAAATATCTGGTTTCTGTATATATAGATGCATATATATATATATATATATATATATATATATATATATTGTCAAAACCCCAAATCTTGAAAGGTTAGAATGAATGTGTATACACATTCATACAGCTCTTCCTTAAGAACACACATTTTAAAACTTAGTTTAGGTTTAAACTATCTCCATAGCCTGAGCATCATATTTCGTGTCATTTAAATGTACTTTCCATATACATAAGATGCAAAAAATTCCAATGAAAAACCAAGCGAGAGTCAAGTGGGCAAGAGCCATCCTTATTCTAATTTTATTTTTCTGTTCCTGTTCCCAAATAACAAGCTATCCACATTAAACTGCTATGCTCCCACAGTGTCCCCAAGTTCTCTGTCCCCATCTCAGCTCCTGTGAATTTGTCTTTCAGGCATACTATTCCCAGTTTGCTCACAATGCCAGCCTGTAAGCATCCTTAGGGGCTGAATGTAAGTACCCGCTCCTCTCAAAAGCCTTTCTTGTCCGTTCCCAGTCCAGCAAGCCTCCTACCATAAAATCTCTTTGCTAGCATCACATTGCATCACAGTCAGGTTTTTGTGCTAGAGACCAGAGATGCTAACTCATTTTTCCTTGAGCTTTTTTGCTCAGGCTAGTGCTCTACCACTTTAAGCCACAACTCCACTTCCGGTCCCCCCACCCCATTTTATTGGAGATAAGAGTCTCATGGGCTTTCCTGTCTAGACTGGCTTTGAATTGTGATATTCAGATCTCACCCTCCTGAGTACCTACCAGCACCTGGCTCAACTGTTTTTATTTTAGAATTAGATACACTTTGTTGAATTTAAAACAAGTAATTATTTTCCAGGAGTTGGAGAAAATTAAGGATTGCAATTCTGAGGTAGATTTGGGTGTGGTAAGAACAGGAAAAAACTTTCACAATGAATGAAGCAGAGCTCACAGGAACTAGAGAACATGATGACCTGCCAGGCTGGAGAGCTCTTAAGGAATTCAAAAGCACAAGAGTGCATTGTTTGGTGTCTTCACTTCAAGAAAGAGCACAGGATGGATTTTTACCAGATTTGTTGAACAAACACGAGACATTCTGCCTTAAGAGATACTGCAGCCAATATTATATCCAGCTGGGAGGGCTGAATTCTCTATTATTTCTTTTGTTTCTCATGACATTATTTTATTTTATTTATTTATTTTTTTATTGTAAAGATACTATACAGA
>NW_012267624.1:107190-135281 GCF_000151885.1 Dipodomys ordii | reverse complement strand
CCACCTCTGTTTTTTCTCTGAGTGTTCGTCTTTTTGTTGTTGTCGGTCTCTTGGGGAGATTAAGCGTTGGAACTCGAACTCTCTTTTTGGTTGGAGAGAGCTGTGGCGTTTCCCTACTGCCCCGTCGCCATCTTGGTCCCCGGCCCTGACATTATTTTAAAAGTTACATGTGCTACGTGCCTGTGACTCATGCCTGCAATCTTAGCTACTCAGGAAGCTGAGATCTGAGGATTGTGATTTGAAGCCTGGGCAGAAAAGTCTCCATGAGCTTCTTAACTTCACTTAACCACTCAAAAACTGTAAGTGGCTCTGTGGCTCAAAGTGGTAGAAAACTAGCCTTGAGCACAAGCCAGGTCAGAGACAGCACCAAGACCCTAAGTTCAAGCCCCAGGACTAAAAAGGAAAAAGAAAAATGTTAGATGGGCACTTTGGCTCAACAACTGAAATATAAATAGTTTACTCAAATGTATACATTTGTACATTGAGTTTGCATATATTATTATAGAGATGACCAACAGAATGTTCCATTTTAAAGAAGTATTTAAACTAAGGACAGCTTGTCCATGAATCTTTGAATCTTTTGTTGTGATTTAGGCATTTGGATTCAGAGATTGCTGGGGCCGTGATCCTGGTGGCAGCCCTGCTCGGCTTGGATTAGTTCACACTGGGTAGGCTAGCCCACACGGGCTCCCCAAGCCAGCGAATGATGCCTGTGAGCTAATCAGGTCTGGAAAGGTTAGATTCCGGTCTTCGAGATGGACGTGCACTGGGCTGTTGCCCACCACCAGGCTGCTTCCACCTCTCAGCTGCCAGGGCACTCTCACAGTTTTGGCATGTTGGTTGTGGGTTGACCAGTGGCGCCTTGGGAGTTTTCCAGGTCTGGGTGTCATGGTGGCTCCCTGCTGGTCTCTCTCTCTGTGCTGCCTGGTCTGGTGGTGTAGGAGTTTTCAGTGTCAGAATGCTGTAGTCGGCTGGTGGGTCCTAGAGTTCAAGGCAGGGCCTCTTTGACATGCTGTAGGGTCTGGGTAGAGGGATGTGAGAGCTTTCATGATTTTTCATCTTTATGTTATGAGGGCTTTTTGTTTGTTTGTTTTTTTAAGACACTCTGATTGTTTGTATATGTGTTGTTGATCTTTTGGGGAGAAGTGCATGTTAGGAACCCAAATATCTGTTTGGTTAGAGAGAGCTGGAACAATTCTCTATTGTTTGGCTACCATCTTCCTTCCTTCCTCCAACAATAAAGTCAAATTCAATAGTCAACAACAATCCAGGGAAGTACTTCCATGAGAATGAAGAATAGACAGAAGACAAAAGAACTATTAAAGAAATAATACCAGAATTGGCCAATGAAATAAAAGGGGAGATGCGAAAACAACTTCAAGAGCCAAAGAAGAAATGACAAAGAAAATCCAAGTCCCAGAAAGATACAGAGAGAACAAGAGACATGCTATACAACACATTAAAAGATAAAATGGATGCTATGCAAACTGATCTCGAACCATAAAAGGTTCATTTTCCACAATGCAAACGACAGTGGAATCCATAGGTAACAGAGTAAATGAAGTGGAAAATAAAACTTCAGAAGTCAAGGAGCTAGAAAAAAAAATCAAAAGCATTTTAAAAACACTCAGAACATATCAAAGAGAAATCCAGGAATTGGCAGACTCAGCTAAGAAATCAACCCTATGCATAATTGTGGAAGAATTTAGTAATAAAGGCATCGAAAATCTATTCAGTAAAATAATAGCTGAGAACTTCCCCCCTCTTAAGAAACTCTAAGGAAGGGATGGTAGGGGAAAAACAAAGAGGAGACAATAATGCTTGATAAGAAATATACTCTTTACCTTGCTCATGTAATTGTAACCCCTCTGTACAGTATTTTCATAATAAAAAACTTATTTTTTTAAAAAAGAAACTCTCACCTGCTTAACAGAAGCCTATAGAACCCCCAGTAGATTGGAAGAAACAAGAAGAAAACTTCTAGACACATCATAATAAAAACAGATATGTACAGTAAGGAACTGATTTTAAATGCATCAGAATTAAAGAAGGCACTATGTTACAATGGAAAGAAAATCAGAATCACTGCAGACCTCTCCACATAAACCCTGAACACCAGGAGAGCCTGGAATCATTTAATCCAAGCACTGAGGATCAACAACTGCCAACCAGACTGATCTATCCAGCAAAGTTATCATTTACATTAAATGGTGAACCAAAACCTTTCATGATAAACAAAAATTAGAGGAATTCATGATCGCTAAACCAGCATTACAAGGAATTCTGAAGGGAGGAATATAATCTGAAGAAAACAATTAAAATCAAAGGAACACGTCAGACAAAAATCACTAGAAGATCTATTTAATAAACACAGGAAGAGGAAAAAAAACAAAATACAAAAACAATCAAGAAAATGGCAGGAAGCATGACATATCTCTCTATAATAACCCTCAATATTAATGGACTCAATTTTCCAGTCAAAAGAAGAATAGCAGATGGAATCAAAAATCAAGAGCTACCCAGTGTTTGCATTCTGTTTTGGGTTATTTTTGAATTGATTAAAGCTTTAACTAATTATGACATATGTCTTTTAATATATTACCTGTATGTCACATTTATTGAATAAATAAGAGAAATTAATCTCTGATCTTAGATAAAAGAATTCAGATAGACCTTGGCACAAAATAACATACCCTTAAATATAAAGAATCATTAAGAACATCATAAAGGCCATCAAATTAACTTATAATAGAAATAGTTTTATTGCAAAAGACAAAAAACGCACAGTCCCAAACATAGAGTCTTTCTTTCCTCCACCACCCCACCAAAAAAAAAAAAAAAGAAAAACAGAGAAAGCCAGGTGCTGGTTGCTCACATCTGTAATCCTAGTTACTCAGGAGGCTGGGATCTGAGGATCATGGTTCAGAACCAGCCCAGACAGAAAAGTTTATGAAAGAGAAGCTAGAAGTTGAATTGTGGCTCAAGTGGTAGAGGGCCAGCCCTAAGCAAATATAAGCTCAGGGACAGTGGCCAGGCCCTGAATTCAAACCCTAGGATGGTACACACACACACACACACACATACACACACACACACACACACACACACAGATGAACACATTGAGAATTGAGAATATCAAGTATGCTGATGATGGGAATTTTGAGAGAGCCTAGTAAATGTGCTCCTATTTTGCATTCTAGTTCTGTAGAAATGGCAAATAGTCCAGGTGAACCTATTCAGAATAATGTATTTTTACCTGCTCAAAGCAGATTTATAGCCAGGTGCTGGTGGCTCATGCATGTAATCTTAGCTACTTAGGAGACTGAAATCTAAGGAATCGCAGTTTGAAGCCAGCCTGGGCAAGAAAGTCTCTGAGACTCTTATCTCCAATTAACCAGCAGAAAATAAGAACATATGGCCCAAAGTGGTAGAGTGCTAGCCTTGAATGAAAGAGCTCATGGACAGTGCCCAGGCCCTAAGTTCAAGCCCCATACCTGACCAAAACAACAACCAAAAACCAAATTTATTCTGCTCTGAGTTTTTGTTCATAAAACTCCCA
This sequence comes from Dipodomys ordii, assembly GCF_000151885.1. Lineage (NCBI taxonomy): Eukaryota > Metazoa > Chordata > Mammalia > Rodentia > Heteromyidae > Dipodomys > Dipodomys ordii. The sequence goes on along the minus strand of NW_012267624.1, from coordinate 131,722 downwards.
GAAGTTGAAAAAAGTCTTCTAGATATTTCCCACTGAGGCCTGTCACACATAGTTACATGTGCAGAGAGAGACCTTTTAAATTCTACCAGTGAGATTGATGCTCATGAATACAGAATGCCAGCTCAGGGACTGGCAGGGATTCCGGTGGTAGCCATGTGCTCAGAAATGTTCAAGTAGATGAAGCTGCACTGGAAACATTTCTGTCCAAGGCCTACTCACAGTAATGGTGGAAGATTGACAACTCTTCAATGATCCTCCTCCTTTCTGAGGGGCAGAGTTTCATCTTAGGGCCTTACCCTTTCTTGGGTCATTTGTTCAGCTGGCTGTCTACCACTCAAGCTACACCTCCACCCCTATATTTTGCTGACTATAAAGACAAAGTTTCACAGATTCCCCCATCCCAGCTAGCTTTGAACTCTGATCCTCCAGATCTCAAACTTCTGTATAGCTAGGATAACAGATACGAGCCACTAGCATCCAACTTTACCATGTTTTTAGATCAGAGCTGATTTTGAAACAAAACCCAATGGAACTCTTGGAATTCTACTTGGCTTGGATTTGCACTTGTATCACCTCATTTAAGTGAAGTGTAATGCCTAATTTTCTGCATTGGCTATCTCTGATTGAAGTTCTAAAGAGCACATTCTATGTCACTGGACCCTATATGACTCAAACACACATATTTGAGAAACCTGAAAAAGAAGATAAACAACAAATGAGAGTTTCAATCAATGATGAACACATAGACATATGCAAAGTTGAGAGAAGGTGAATAGAAAAGCAATAAAGGTAGTACTCCAGAATTGATTCTTCAGTCAAGCAGCGCTAGACTTTTGTCTGTGAATAGGAGATTTCAAATGCACTAAGACACAAGAAAATAAATATTTTCCCTTTCAATGTAATCTGTAGGTTTATTTTGACCAGCACCAACAAGTGAGAAATCCTTAGATAATGCCAGCAAGATCTATCATGGGAAACATGATGGATGGATTGACTTTCTGCCTGAATAGGCAATGGGCCTTTATTATTTAGCTGAACCCAAGGGGCCATGTTTTTCATGGGTGCAGCAAAATAACGTGGGCACATTGCTGACTTAGCAACTTAAAAACAGTCCGTGTAGAGTAGCTGCTGGCATGAAGTAAGTTAGGCTGAGAGACAAAGGTAGACTGTTGTCTCTCATACATGAAGCAAGAACTAATTTATTAACGTACAAATAAACACATATGGGGCATATGCAAGTGTGCACAACTATCTTAACTAAAGTATATTTGCAGGGGAGAAGTCAAATGTTGTAATTCCTTAGAAAAAAATAGATCACATTTCAACAAAAAATACCAGGAAACTGGCACTTGAAAGGTACTGGAGGGGGAAGGAAAAAGGGGAGGTGGGATAGATGAATGAAGAAAGGAAGGGGAAGAATGCAGTCATAATATACAATGCATATCTATGAAATGAAAAAGTTGAAGAGAGGGGTTGGGTTGGGAGAGATTGGGGAGAATGATGGAAGTGGGGACATTGATCAAGATGCAAGATCAGTATTTATATACTGATTTGTTGAGTGATAACTCCTTTGTACAATTACTTAAAGATAATAAAAATATAATTAATAAAACTCCCCCCCCCCGTCACTGTGTGAAATGCTGCCTACTTGCTTATGAGGAAACCCCCAGTTTGAGAGTAGTGCCCTTGAAAACACCAGGGAAAATGTTCCACTTTTCTTCCATAAATCCAAGTATTAACTACTCGTGGGTGTTCATGATCTCTAACGTTTTGGTGGCATGACTTCCTTCTATTATATAACACAAAGTCATTATTTATTAAGGAATTAAAAACATGCAAGCCAAAAATGATTCTTAGAGGATTAGGGATTTTCTTTGCTCCCCTGTGTAGGTCATTTTGATTTCTTGCTTTCTCTGAAAGTCTGGTCGCCCTCTCTTGATGATCTCCCCATGTTTAGTGCAGCACAGTATAAACATTTGTACATATTGTGTGTGTGTGTGCATGCTGGTCCTGAGATTTGAACTCAGGGCCTGGGGGCTGTCACTGAGCTTTTTTTGCTCAAGGCTAGCACTCTACCCTTTGAGCCAGTTTGACTTCTGATTTTTTATTTTTATTTGTCAGTCATGGGGCTTGAACTCTGGGCCTGGGCGCTGTCCCTCAGCTCTTCAGCTCAAGGCTAGCTCTCTACCACTTGAGCCACAGCACCACTTCCAATTTTCTGAGTGGTTTATTAAAGATAAGAATCTCATGGGCTGGCTTTAAACCGAGTTCCTCAGATCTCATCCTAGGAAGTAGCTAGGATTACAGGCTTGAGCCTTTTTATTTTGGGTGGTTAATTAGAGATAAGAATTTCATGGACTTTTCTGCCCAGGCTGACTTTGAACCATGATACTCAGATCTCAGTCTTCTGAATAACTAGAATTACAGGCATGAGCCACTGACACTAGACTGAACATTTTTTTTCCTGGAAGTACTTTAACCTTAGTTAAAAATTTAAATGGTCTGGGCTGGGAAGGTGGCTCAGTGGTAGAGTGCTTGCCTTGCCTGCATGAGGCCCTGGGTTCCATTCCTCAGCATCACTAAAGCTGGAAGTGGCCCTGTGGCTCAAGTGGTAGAGCACTAGCCTTGAGCTGAAGAGCTGAGGGACAGCGCCCAGGCCCAGAATTCAGGCCCCATCACCAACCAAAAAAAAATTTTTTTTTAATGGTGTCAGGTGTTCTTTAAACAGACTAAGGAAGAAAATTTGTATTCTCATCCTGCTCTCTCAATTCCTGTATTACTCTTTGCTTAGCTTCCTCACATTTATGCCATTCCTGTAAAGGAAGAAAATTTGTAAAAACTACTTTAAGAGCTTCCTGAGTTATATTTTTAGGAGTGTACCTTCAATATTAGAGCCACGGGTATGAGATGTCTCAGAAATGGCAAGATCTGGGCAGATGTACTCATCAAAGATGAATTGAAGGCCTTATTATTTATGGTAGAAATACAACTGTCAGCAAACAACATGCATTGTAAAAATGTCACATCCTGATATTACCACACCATTATAGCAGCTGAGAAAAAGGAAGTTGAAATCACCAGTTTTATTTCCTAGTGATAAGACTGTTAGAGGCCTCTCCGCAACCTGTGGGAGTTATTTGTATCAGAGAGATGCATGATGAGATGATTCACTTAGCAGTCTCCAAAGCAGGTGCTTGAACACTTAGGCTCAGCAAGGAGCTGGGCCCCCTGTAAGTTTCACAAAGGTGGAAACTTAATAGTTTGTTTTTCTCAGTGTTATGTTCCTGTGGGAGAATGAGAGAATAAGAAAAGATATGGACGAAGGCTGCTTATGCAGTAGGTCTTAAGCTCAACATGTAGCATCCTGGTCAATGAGAGGGAGAGCTTTAAAATACTTGTAGAGAGAAATAAAGAAATAGACACAGAGATGGCCGAGGTTAATATTGTTGCCTCTCCTACACTCAAATCCTCTTCTTTCAACCCAATAATTTCAGGACTATTCTTTTTATCCCTAAGGGCACTAAAACACTGTACACTATAATTCTAGCTACTGTAGAGGCTACTGTAGAGGGTAAGCTCTGAGAATAGAGGTTCAAAGCCAGCCCAAGACTAAACCACCACAAAGCTAGAAGGAGAGCTGTGGCTCAAAGTGGTAGACTAATCTTAAGGACAGCACACAGGCCCTGTATTCAAGCCACAGGACTGGCACCAAAAACAAAAATATGCATGGGCAACAGGCTGACCTCGATCCTGTATCCTTCAAATGAATAGAGGAAAACATTCCAAGTTTCTTCTATTCACACTATGACACTCAGGAGCTGGGGATGTAGTGGTGGGCTCCTACTATCAATAATTTGCACAATATCATAATATTATAAATATACTAATCCCTGCCCCCTTGATCTTTTATAATTCTTAGGGCTTTTCTAATTTGAGGTCGGATAAAGCTTTCTGTTCCATTGTACTCCTGATGCTGAGTATTGAGAAATATTTAATGGAGGAGAAAAAAATCACTTATTTCCAAAAATTAAAAATGAAAAACAGGTAATGGTGGCTTATGCTGTAATCATAGCAACTCAAGAAGCTGAAGTCTGAGAATTAAGGTTTGAAGCCATCTAGAGCAGGAAAATCCAAGAGACTCTTATCTCCAATTAGCCACCCCAAAGCTGGAATTGGAGATGTGGCTCAAGTGGTAGAGTGTTAGCCTTGGGCACAAAAGCTCAGGGACAGAGCCCAGGCTTTGACTCCAAGCCCCAGGACCTGCAAAAAATAAATAAAGCTTTGTCCCATATAAATTAGGAATGATTGATTCCTCTTTATTCATAGTCTAAAATGTTCAATTACCCTAAGATTAAAAAAGATTAATTTTCCTGTGTAGAAAACATTTGTGTTGAAGCTATTGCTTTGTTCTCCCTCCCTCCCTCCCTCCCTCCTTCCCTCTCTCTCTCTCTCTCTCATACACAAAAACACACAAAGAATATAAAGTCACTAGACTTAGGGAGGACGGAGAGTCTAGCTCATGGTTATGATTAATACATCCTGAAAGTTTACAGTTTAGTGAGAACACATTCATTTTCCCATGCAAGGTATACATTTGCCATAACACCTCATGCAAATTTTGGATGAAAAGTATTTATTTATTTTGTCAGTCATGGGGCTTGAATTCAGGGCCTGATGCTGTCCCTGAGCTCTTCAGTTCAAGGCTAGTGCAATACCACATGAGCCACAGGGCCATTTCTGGTTTTCTGGTGGTTAATTGGAGATAAAGTTTCACAGACATTCCTTCCCAGGCTAGATTTGAACCTTGATCCTCAGATCTCAGCCTTCTGAGTGGCTAGGGTTATAGGTATGAGCCACCAATGCCCATCTAAAAGTATTTATTTTTAAACAAAATTAGTAACAACATGTTTGACTCAGGTTTAAAAACCTATGAGCTCTGCATGGAGGGAAGTGATGCAGGTTTCTGAAGCGCAGCACATCTGTGAGTGATCATCTAGGGAGTAAAGATGTCCAACAATAAACACAGTGTAACAGAAAGAAGGCTGAGGACTGACAGGAAAAGAGGAAAGGTGGGAGGGTCGAGAGAGAGGGAGGATGCAGGGAACAGAGGACAAATACAGCCAGAATACTCCATGTATGTGATGAACCAAGTGAGAAAAGTTAGGTGTGCCTGGAGGAGATCAGATGGATCCGTGATGGAAGGGATGACTGCTGTTTAGATGGACACAGTACGTTGCAACACCCTGAAAACCTTTCATACTCTGTTGGTTGTGGGGCTTGAACTCTGGGCCTGGGCACTGTCCCTCAGCTCTTCAGCTCAAGGTGAGCACTATACCCCTTGAGCCACAGCACCACTTCCGGTTTTCTAGTGGTTTTTATTGGAGATAAGAATCTCATGGAGCTGGGCGCCGGTGGCTCGTGCCTGTAATCCTAGCTACTCAGGAGGCTGAGATCTGAGGATTGTGGTTCAAAGCCAGCCCAGGCAGGAAAGTGCGTGAGACTCTTATCTCCAATTAACCACCAGAAAACCAGAAGTGGTGCTGTGGCTCAAGTGGTAGGGCACTTGCCTTGAGCTGAAAGAGCTGAGAGACAGTGCCCAGGCCCAGAGTTCAAGCCCCACGCCCGACCAAAAAAAAAAATCTCATGGACTTGCCTGCCCCAGCTGGCTATGAACCACAACTCTCAGATCTCAGCCTCCTGAGTAGATAGGATTACAGGCCTGAGCCACTGGTGCCCGGCCTGAAAAACTTGAAGCTCAGACAAAATTAAATTAGATAAAATAAAAAATAAAATTAGATTTAAAAAAATACTGATCCTGAGGCTTGAACTCAGGGCCTAGGCACTGTCCTTGAGCTCATTTAGCTCAAGCTAGTGCTTTACTACTTGAGCCACAGATCCACTTTCAGCTTTTGGTAGTTTACTGGATGTAAGTCACTTGCACTTTCCTGCCTAGGCTGGCTTTGAACCACAATCCTCAGATCTCAGCCTCCTGAGTAGCTAGGATTACAGGCCAGAGCCACCAGTCTCCACAGACTGCCAGCTCTGTGCCAGGTACTAGAAGCTACCATGTCTGATAATGTCACACCCTGGGGCTGGCTGCCTCACCTCTTTTCCCTCTAGCTCTCTATCTTACAATAAAAGATTTGCTCAACAGGAGTTAACAGAACACCTCTAAGACTTAGGCTTATGTTTATGGAGGAAAAAATGACCAGTCACTAATAAAATGAAATAAAACGACTGGCAGGGTTATTTGTGCTGGTCATCTTTGTCTGCCCTCCCTCAGCAATTCTGTTCATTCTGTTACTTTGAGTCTTTACCAAAATAAAATAGGGTACATCATTTGTCATGGAGCTTCAAGACTGCCCTCCTTTAGACAGGAGATGGGCAAGAACAATATATATATATATATATATATATATATATATGCATATATATGTATATAAAATTTCTCAAGGGTGAAGAGTACTTTCTCTGATTCACAAAAGCAAAGATATTTTCAATACTTGATTTCCTGGAAGGAAACATAGTTGTGTTGACAATGAACACCATCTTATCTTTTTCAAGTCATGGATGCTAGAATGTGAGCATATTCTCCACAATTTACTGTGACAGCTCTGATTTTTAAATATATATTTTTATTGTAAAGATACTGTATGGAGGGGTTACAGTTATATGAGTAAGGTAATGAGTATACTTCCTATTGAGCATTGTTACCCCCTCCTTTGTTTTTCCCTAACCCCCCACTGTAAAGTCGTTTTCAATATAGTGTCTTGTACATCCCATTGCTACAATGGATCATCCTGTATCCTTATTTCTGCATTTGGTATTTCCCTTTCCTTCCAAAATTAGAAAAATGTATATACACAATGCTGCAGGGCACTGGGGTTATACCATGGGGGAAGAACATACAAAACAAACAAAAAATCACATAGTATGGGCTGGGAAGGTGGCTCAGTGGTAGAGTGCTTGCCTTACATGCATGAGGCCCTGGGTTCAATTCCTCAGCACCACATAAGCAGAAAAAGCCAGAAGTGGGACTGTGGCTCAAGTGGTAGGGTACTGGCCTTGAGGGGAAGAGCTGAGGGACAGTGCCCAGGCCCAGAGTTCAAGGCCCATGACCGACAAAAAAAATCACATAGTACATTATAAGTATATTAAAAACAACAGCAACAAAGATAAAACCTCTTGTCTCCTTTTTTTGGGGTTCATTTCGACAATCAGATTTTTAAAATTGATGTTCTCTATACCCAATTATCAAATCCTTAGGTGACCACACTAAACTATTTATGACTCTGTGTTCCATAGTAGGCTGCAGAATGGTGTGGCTATTTCTGTGTTTAACATTACAGATTTTGAACTAAACAAAAAGAAAATCTAAGCTCTTCTCTTCCTCAGCATATACTTAAGTTGATATAGTCTCTATGCACAAATGCCATATTGATCCAAAAAATTCACTCTACTTCTGTATATTTGAAGGGAAGGAGTTTTAAACATCAATTTTCCAGCTCTTATATCCATATAATTAGTGAAACATCCTTACCAATTCATGCTTCTCCAAATGACCTTGTAACTGCAGAGGTCAAATCTAGACTTTTTCCTAAATATGATCCAAATAGGAACCACAGTCTGAGAGATGGGATTTCAAATCCTGCTTCTGTTTTGAGGGTCATGCATTTAAAAGGTCTAATCACTTATTTATGTATTTACTTATTTATTATGCGAATCCTGGGGCTCTGCCCAAGGACTGGGCACTGTCCCTGAGCTTTCCTGTTCAAGGCTAGCACTCTACCACTTGCTGGTTAATTGGAGGTAAGAGTTTCACTGACTTTCCTGTCTAGGCTAATGTTGAACGTTGATCCTCAGATCACAGCTTCCAAAGTAGCTAGGATTATAGATGTGAGCCACCAGTGCCCAGTTCTGACCCTTTCTTTGGAAATCTACTTTAGACCAGAGTCAAATTTATCATTGTATAAATATTGCCTTTGTCTGAGTAAGCTAAAAGTAGTCATTCCCAATGCTAAGAGTTCTGTGAAGCATCAGGCTTCAACTGCCATCCCATTTCAGAATCTTTGAGCTTTTATTCACATTTGCACTATCATTCAATAAAATGGAGTCCTCTGTTTCTGTCCATTACAAACACTTGGCATAGAATCTTTAGAAGAACATCTTTTATTGTTATTTTTACTATATTTAACAAAAATGGTCTTAACTTTGTGCTAAACTTCTAGTTCACGATCAAGAATAAAAGTTATAATCTTGGCGTGGTGTGGCAGTACATGCCTATAATCCCAGCCCTCAGGAGGCTTAGGACAATCAAGAGTTTGATTACCTACTTAATCAATCAATCAATCAATCTAACCCCTATCTATGTATCTTTGTATTTTTCTATCTACACACACACAGACACACAGACACACACACATACATTGAGCTTTCTTTTGTAACAGTTTAATTTGTGTGTTCTATAATGACACAGAAGGAGAAACACAGGAATTTTCTTCTTTCAGCAGTGACACATATGGCCCAATGGGAAGGAGTCTAAATGATATATAAAAACTGATGGAGGAAGATGAATGGTGTCTAATCTTCAATGTCACATGACCACAAGACCAGACCAAAAGATGTGTGCCATTCCATACTATTTAACGGTCATCCTGTTAAATAATAGTTTAGAAACAACAGATGTCTTTCTTTTCCTTTTTTCTTTTTTTTTAACTGGTCCCAGGACTTGAACTCAGGGGCTGGGCACTGTCCCCGAGCTACTTTTGCTCAAGGTTAGTGCTCTGCCACTTGATCCACAGCTCCACTTCTGACTTTTTCTGTGATTACTTGAAGATCAGAGTCTTACAGACTTTTCATTTCTGGGCTGGCTTTGCACTACAATCCTCAGCTCTCAGCATCCTGTGTAGCTAGGGTTACAGGTGTGAGCCATGGGCACCCAGCTTAGACTTCAAGTTATGTTCTAGGCCCTATGTTGAAGTACTAGTATTGACATAATAATAATAATGGAAGTGGAGCTGTGGATCAAATGGTAGAGCTCTAATTTTGAGCACAAAAGCTCAAGGGCAGTGCCCAGATCCTAAGTTCAACTCCAGGACTAGGACACACATACACACACACACACACATGCTATCTCTCTCTCTCTGCCTCTTTCTCTCTCTTCTTCTCTCTCTCTCTCATATACACACACACAAATAAGAATAAAAATAAACTGACCAATAAAATAATACTATTAGTACTACTACTAATAACACATTTTCTTTTTTCTCTTCTGAAAAGGTCCCAAATCTTTCAGCTATATACACATATCATTGCCCGCTTGGAAGTGTGCAGCTATTCTTGGCTTCACAACTAATGAATGATTATGAAGTCAGAAATTGTTTGTTACAAATTCTAGAAGATATTGAAATATCACCGATGGGAAAATAATATCTGTAAGGAAATATTAGAAAAATAGATATATTTACAAAGGGAAATAAAATTTAAGGGTGAATTTAATCATCTTTTCAAAAATAGTAAGGACATGTGTCTTAGTTTACTCTGGATGTTTTAACAAATTCTTACTGACCAGGTGGCTTATAAAACAGAAGTTTTGTTTTGGAGGCTGGTGGTCTGGAGTTTAAGATGTCATCATGGTCACGTTCTAATACGTCAGGTTCTTCCAGGTTGCTGACTGCCCTTCCCTTTTCATTGTATACTCCCTGGGAGGAGCCAGAGCTCTAGTTCTCAGAGCACCCAATTCATGAGGGCTATATCTACAATAATCTATTTAAAGCTGCTTTTGTGACTCCCAAGTTCAGGCCAAATACTAGCTAGAGGCAGAAAAAAAGTTTGCCATCCAAGCTTCCATTTTGTATCTACGTCCTTTGCCCTGAGCAATTCTCTCCTGCAGTCACTTTGAAGTTGTCTTGGAAGGCAGAAGGAACGTTGAGGAGACTGGGCACTGTCCAGGGAACAGCACCATACTCCAACATGGCCAGGCCTTGACCAAACCAGAAGCAATGGGCTGTCAGACCTCCTGAAACCACTTCTGATGACCAGAACACACTGGTTACGGGATTGTTTGACTACGTGTAACTCTCTTCCCATCCATGGTTCTTTGTGCATTTAAACCTGTAGCTTATGTCCATATCTTGAAGATGGATGTAGATGTAATGAAGTACTATCTTGCTATGACAAATTCTACCAAGGAATAAACCTCTTTTTGCCCTTCCTTGTGTCTCTTTAGTTGGCTATCCTAGACTAGACACATGGAAATTTTTGGAGTTTGGGTCTGGGGTGGAAAACAACAGCTTCACAACCTCATAACATGATTATCACCCAAAGACACCCGATTATTTGGGGAGGGTTGCAAACATTTAATTTACCTTGATTTTTTTTTTTTGTCGCTCGTGGGGCTTGAACTCTGGGCCTGGGCACTGTCCCTCAGCTCTTCAGCTCAAGGCGAGCGCTCTACCACTTGAGCTACAGTGCCACTTCCGCAAACATTTAATTTATAGAAGCCAGGGAAGAAAAAAAAACCAAATGAGTCAGGGAAAGGGAAAGCAAAGTGAGTAAGGTTAAAAAATTCACTATTTAGCCAGGTGCTGATGGTTCATGCCTGTAATCCTACTTACTCAGGAGGCTGAGATCTGAAGATCTTTATTGGAAGCCAGCTCAGACAGGAAAAGCTATTAGTCTCTTATCTACAATTAAACACCCCCCCTCAAAAAAAAAGCCAGAATTGGAGCTATGGCTCTAGTACTAGAGTGCTAGACTTGAACATAAAATTATAGGGACCAGCCCCTGAGTTTTAAGTTCCAGGACAGCAAGAAAGAAAAAGAAAGAAAGTAAGAAAGTAAGAAAGAAAGAAAGAAAGAAAGAAAGAAAAAGAGAGAGAGAGAGAGAGGGGGAGAGAGGGAGGAAGGGAGGGAGGGAGGGAGGGAGGGAGGAAGGAAGGAAGGAAGGAAGGAAGGAAGGAAGGAAGGAAGGAAGGAAGAGAAAGAAAAGATTTACTAAGAAATAGGTATCCCATAAATTCAATTGAAAAGTTTTCCTGCCTAGCAAACGGTTTAACATTATTTGGGAAGTGGAAAAAATTCTATTATCACTTCTCCTGAGATTCTTGTAAAAGAAAATAATGTCATATTTCAAAACTGGATTAGGTATGGTCCTATGAGGAGACAGGGTTGTAGAGTAGAGAAACACCCAAGTTCCCTTCCCACCCAAGGGGGATTTTATTTTTTATATAAAAAAGATTTTATCTTTTATGATAGCATTTAGAGACATTGTGCATGAAATTGATTTCTGGCAAAGGGCATATCTCCAAAGTGTCATTTTCATGAAATTATTTATAATTTTTATTGACACTCTAATCTTCAAAGACTACAGATAGCGCCTTTGTCCTGAAAAGCCCGAGCCTGTTCTTGCTGTTTGCTTGGGAAGATTTACATTTCTCTGATGCCTTAAAGTTCATAACTCATTGTGCCCTCAGAATCTATCACCTTATTTATAATCTGGTTATTGCTAAGAGCATTAGACTGTAGTTATATAAATTTGGAATATACATTCTCCCCCAAAGTATTGAAAATGATTTCTATGATGTATGAGGCTTCATTTATCTCATATTCATTTATTTTCCTTTCTAAGGCTTTATAAGAATCAGGTGAGGCTGTGGCAAAAAACATTGATGAGGGCAGGATTTGCTGTTCAATGAAAAAGAATTCCTATTCAAATGTTTTTTTCTTTCAGGTGATTGTTTCTAACACATTTATAAGATTATTTCTTTGTTGCTTTGTCTGTCCTTCCCCCATGGTATAACCCCTGCTTTCACTATATTTGAGGTCGGTATAATTTGTGGAGGGAAGGGAAAAAACAAATCGTTTAAATAAGGATACAGGTGGATCCATTGCAACTATGAGATGTACAAGTCGTTATGTTGAAAATGAACTTTACAACTTTGGTGGGGGGGCGTAGGCGGATTGTTTGGGGGGCGGCAGGGGAGAATTGGAAGGAATGGGAAGGGGAAACAAAGGAGGAAGCTACAATGCTTGATAAGAAATGTACTCATTATCTTGCCCATGTAATTGTAACCCCTCTGTACAGTATTTTCACAATAAAAAAAGAAAAAAAATGAAAAAGAATTCCTAGGATATCATGTATATTTTCTCACCATCTTCACATGTAGATTGTTACCGAACATAGACACTAGAAGAAAGATTAAAAAAAAACTTGATGACATGGAAAATACATTAAGGATATCAGTGCTGTTGATGTAGAACCATTCCTTGAATTCTTTCCCACACATCAACATTTTATTGTGCTGTGAAAATCCAACTTAAATACCACATTGTCTTGGAAACTCTATGACTTCCACAGTCACGAGTAGAACACACACACAGACACAGACACAGACACACACACACACACACACCCCTATATATATGTGGATGTATATATATGTATGTATGTATATATATATATATATATATAATTGAAAATGTGATGTACAAAGGGGTTACAGTTACCTAAGTAAGATAATGAGTACATTTCATTTTGAGCAGTGTTATCCCTTCTTTCGTTTTCTCCTGCTTTCCCTCCTCCCCGACTCCACTCTCTCTCAAGTTATAAAGTTCATTTCCAACATATTGTTTTGTGAATATCACTGTTTCATTGGTTCAACATTTGTCCTTTGTCTCATCATTTTGTTATTCCCCTTTCCTTCCCCCAAAGTCAGATAAACATATTATATTTGGATATATATATATATGTATATATATATATATGTATATATATATGTATATACATATATATACTTCTTTGGACATTTTACCTAATAGATCTTTAACATCAAAGTAAAATTGGATATGTAGCTTGTGATAACATCCACCACAGTATCAGACACAGAGTAAGTTTTGATCAAATGTATCTTCCTCTCACAAAAACTTGTGCAGTTGATCTTTTTCTATTTATGATAACAATTAATTCATTTCCACAGCAAAACTGCTATTGCTTATTTGTCGGTATCTATTGTATAGGTATAATTTCTGCAGAGCAGGCACTGTGCTTTAGTCATATGTACAAATCCTTGGTGATTAATGTGGTGCCGTGTGTGTGTGTGTGTGTGTGTGTGTGTGTGTATGGAATATCTCTTAGTCACTAAATGTAAGTGATTTTTTAAAAAAAGATTTTAATAGCAAAAAATTTCAATTTCTGGCATAACTGAAAGTACTAGGAAGGAATGTAGATAGAAACTACAAGAACAAAATCCTATCCACTTCAAGTCTTTTGAAAACTCTTCAATATTCATTTTTAAGTGATGGAGACGTTGTCTAAACAATGAACAGAAGTTTGTAACACATAAATTGTAAGTGGTTTTTTGGTTTTGGGGGGGTATTCGTGATGAAATTAAAGATTTTTTTCCTCAGCTAAGTCTTTAAGGTGCTCCAAATATGATCTCCAACATTATATACTGTCCTCATTCTTTGAGCTCAATTTATACTCATCATTCCAGTAAGAATAAATGATCTCACATTTCTATCATCCCCCAAGCTTTCTGACTCTCATCCCTTCATGCTGATACTTTACTGTGCCTTTCTTTGAGGGACCACATGAAAACTTCATTTCTTCCTGATTACCTTTTAGTATCTCCCATGGCATGTGGCTTTCCATTCTACCAGTGAGCTTAGCCCACCAGTGTGGGCTTAGCTTATTCCATGTAGCCCTTAGTAAAGTTATATGCATTCCCTATCACTAACTTCTGTAAAAGATGTGGTCCAGGGGCTTGGAAGGTGGCTCAGTTGTAGAGTGCTTGCCTGGCATGCATGAGGCCCTACGTTTGATTCATCAGTACCACATAAACAGGAAAAGCCAGAAGTGGCACTCTGGCTCAAGTGGTAGAGTGCCAGCCTTGAGCTGAAGAGCTGAGGGACAGCGTTCAGGCCTAGAGTTCAGGCCTTGTGACTGACAAAAAAAATGTGGTCCAATTCAACATTGCTTGGTAAAGATCTGGTCCATGGGCTGGGAATGTGCTCAGTGATAGAGCGCTTGCCTTGCATGCATGAGGCCCTGGGTCGATTCCTCAGCACCATATAAGCAGAAAAAAAAAAGCCAGAAGTGGTGCTGTGGCTCCAGTGGTAGAGTGCTAGCCTTGAGCTGAAGAGCTGAGGGACAGTGCCCAGGCCCAGAGTTCAGGCCCCACAACTGGACTCCCCCTCCCCGCCCAAAAAAGATTTGGTCCAATCAAATATTAATTCTTTCATATGCTTAGTCTTTATTCAATATCTAAAATGGAATTTATTTTGCTATAAGAATTATCTTTTAAAACACAATGGTCACTTTCCTTATCTATTTCAGATGAAATAGATGAATATTCAGATGAATATTTTATTAGGGAAAATTGAATCTTCAAAAACTCAGGCAAGATTTCATCTCTCCCCCATTCCCCCACCACCCCCATAGGTTGTGGGGCTTAAACTCCGGGCCTGGATGCTGTTCCTGAGCTTTAATGCTCAAGGCTAGAGCTCTATCACTTTGAGCTACAATGTCACTTCCAGTTTTCTAGTGGGCAATTGGAGATGAGAGTCTCATGAACTTTCCTGCCCAGGCTGCCTTTGAACCATGATCCTCAGATCTCAGCCTCCTGAGTAACTAGTATAACAAGCACAAGTCACCAGTATCTGGCCAATATTTCATATATTTTACATATTTTGTAAGCATATATTTGCAAAGAGATTTTCTCTTCCCTACTAGACAATGTATTGAAATGAATATTATGTGAATTTGGTATTTCTGTGTTTTTTCCTGGGTCAAAAAAGGTGCTTTTTCTCTGTTTATTATTTGAACTGGATCAAGAAGCAGAATCAAAAGATTTTCCTGCTGCCTCTGTAGCTCCATTTATCAGGAAAACTTTTGAGCAAGTATTGGCACCAAAATTGTGGGGTTTTATGGGTTTAGGGTAATATGTGTTGAAATTCACAAATCTTCACAGCTTGAAAATTGGTTGACTGGGAAATTGTCAGTAAGTACACATGCACCTGCTTCAAAGGCTGGTAGGCTTAGGTCACCACCAAAAAAAATGGAAAAAATACCTGAATTGTACTAAAATCAGTAGGCTTGGGTGTCCCAATGGGAGCTTAGCACATAAAGGTTCTGTTCTTTTCTGATTTATTTATTTGATAGAATGCTAACAAGTGCATTTTAAAATCTTAACATACATGCTTTCTCTTCTTTTCTTCCTTTTTCTTTTCTTTTGTTTTGCTGGGGCTGGGGCACGAACTCAGGGCCTGGACACTGCCCCTGAGCTTCTTTTGCTCAAGCACTCTACCACTTGGGCTACAGCTCCACTTCTTGTGTTTTTGGTAGCTTATTGGGGAGAAGAGTCTCAGAAATTTTCCTTCCCTGGGCTGGCTTTGAACTGAGACACTCAGATCTCACTAGGATTTTGAGAATTTCATTATTTTTCTGAGGAGAAGTTTTTTAAAGAATCAGATCATAGAGCATCCAATATTGCCACTGCCTAAATCTCATGGTTTTCTTCACATTATAGTCTCTGTCTTGGGGACAACCATAGTGCCTGAATTAGCTTCTGTATTGCAGGTGCACTGGTTTTTTTTTGGTGGAGGGAGGGGTGCAGTTCCTAGGTCTTGAGTCTAGGACCTGTGCATTGGCCCTGAGCTTTTGTGATAAAGGCTAGTGCTCTACCACTTGAGCCACAACTCCACTTCTAGACTTTTGCTAGTTAATTGGAATTAAGATTCTCATAGACTTTGCTGCCTGGGCTGGCTTTGTATTGTAATCTTCAGATCTCAGCCTCCTGAGTAGCTGGGATTACAAGTGTGAGTCACTGGTACCCAGATTTTTAATTGCTATTTATTTGAGAATATTTTGTGAAATCCATAGATGTTCACTTTTGTATTTCTACTCCTGTATGTGAATTATGTGTATATGTATAGGTACCTTTTTATATTTCTAAATATAGGATCATATATGTATATATGCTAAATAAATATACATAAGGTTAAATTTATTAATAGAAGTATTCAATATTTTCATCTTATTACTTTCTAGTAGAACATCTGAACATATAAAATCATAGAAACACTTGAGGTTAAGAATAAAAATAATAGTAGAGACCATATGCATAAGAAATTTCTATTTGAATTTTTTTCAATTTTCTGGAAATCAGTGGATGTATTTATCATTTGTTATATTGATATGAAAGAATCATCTTCCATATGAAATTAGAATTTCTATTTTTGGGGGGAAAACAGGAGAGGGGATGAGAAAGAGTGAGAGAGAGAGTGTGTGTGAATTTCTATCTAATCATCACATTAGGCCAATGTAATAGATTCTGTATATTAAAATTAAAAGGAGGGGGGGCTGCTGGTGGCTCACACCTATAGTCCTAGCCACTCAGGAGACTGAGATCTGAGGGTCACCATTAGAAATCAGCCTGCATAGGAAAGTCCATGAGACTCTTCTCTCCCAATTATCCAAAAAAGCCAGAAGTGGAGCTATGGCTTAGGTGGTAGAGAACTAGTTTTGAGTGAAAAAGCTCATGGATGTGCTCAGGCTCTGAATTCAAGCCCCAGGACTGGCACACACACTCATAAAAACAAAAATAAAAAACAAAACAAAGAAACAAAATAAAAACCAAAACCCCCTAAACCCACATCTTTTCCAACCCTTTAAACCCACATCTTTTCCAACCCTTTAAACCCACATCTTTTCCTAATGTAATAATTCAAATACAGAAGTTAGTGTTAGAAAATGGAAGGCAATGAGTGTTGAGTTGTAAGTTAGAGTAGCCAAAGTAATTTTATAGGTGACATCCTTGGACATATTCTTATCTAGTTGGTCTTCATTTGAGTGTTTGTTGTTGTTGCTGTTTCTTGTCTTGGGGCTTGAACTCAGGACCTATGCTCTTTCTCTAAGATTTTTTTGCTCAAAGCTAGCACTCTCCCACTTGAGCCTGTTTAGCCAAATTAGGTAAGAAAAAAATTAGTGTTAAGTTGATAAAATGCAAAATTTGAAGTACTATAATATTTACTTAATATCATTATGTTTGTGAGCTCTAAAAATTTCAATATTAGACTAATTTACATAATTTGTGTATACATGCAAAATTATTTAATCACTGAAAAGTAAATATTACTTTCACATTACAGATAGTGAAATGCAAGCTCAAAGAAGTCAAAAATCTTGCCCCAAGACCACAGAGCTAACAAGTGCAGATCTCTGTGGAGTTTAAATATGGATCTAATTTTGTTTAGGGAATAAGGAAGCAGCATTATATAAGCCCTCTATTGAAAGAGAAGGATGTAAAAGTGCAGAATAGTGATTATGAAGGTACCTAAAGAGTATGTGGGTAATAGCTTTGAAGCAAATAAATATTAAATTCTGCTCTACCACAAATGAACAAGGCCTGGAAACGTGGCTTAGTGGTAGAGTGCTTGCCTACCATACATGAAGCACTGGGTTCAATTCCTCAGTACCACACAAACAGAAAAAGTCAGAAGTGGTGCTCTGGCTCAAGTGGTAGAGTGCTAAATAAACTCAGGGACACCTTGCTCATGTAATTGTAACCCCTCTGTGCAGTATTTTCACAAAAAAAAAAAGAAACTCAGAGACAGTTCCTAGGCCTTGAGTTCAAGCCCTAGGACTGGCAACAAAACAACAAAAATCAAAACAAAACAAAAAAACAAATCTCTTCTGTAATATATTTTCAGCAATTCAAGATAGAAGAGATAAAAATTACTTTGTCAAGTGGAAATTTAATCTGTAATACTGGTTTTTGTCTCTATATGGTGAATAATTGCTTGAAGACTTGAAACATGTGCCAACAACTGGAAGCTCACATCTATAATCCTAGCTACTTAGGAAGCTGAGTTCTGAGGATTGTGGTTCAAAGCCAGCTTGGGCAGAAAAGTCTGTGAGACTCTTTTTTTTTTGGTCAGTCATGGGGCTTGAACTCTGGGCCTGAACACTGTCCCTCAGCTCTTCAGCTCAAGGTAAGCACTCTACCACTTGGGCCACAGCGCCATTTCCAGTTTTCTAGTGGTTTATTGGAGAGTCTCACGGAGTTTCCTGCCTGGGTGGGCTGTGATCCTCAGATCTCATCCTCCTGAGTAGGATTACAGACCTGAGCTACGCTGGCAGTGAGACTCTTATCTCCACTTAATCACCAAAAAGCCAGAAGTGAAGTTGTAACTCAAGTGGTAGCATGCTGGCCTTGAGCACAAATGCTCAGAGACAGTGCCTAGCCCAGGATTGCCTTCCCAAAACAAGTCGTTGAACCCAGGCCCTCCTGTCCCCCGCCAGAACATTATTTTGTGGACTATACTATTGGCTATTGAAATATGAAATTGTTGGGACAGGGCAAGAGTGGCTGAGTAATGTCATTCAGTAATTATCCCTCTAAAGACATTTAAAAGAACAGCTACTCAAATACCAAATTACCTTCACAGGAGTTAAGGAAAACAGATGCACGCCTCTATGGGCCTAGGTTTCTCTCCCTCCCACCTGTTTGTTGGACTCAAGGCTTAACACTTGAGGCCTCCAAGACTTGATTCCCGAACCATAGCTCATAGTATAATGTGATGAAAAATCACCTTGAAAAGGCAGAGGAAAGAGTTATGTCTACCACTCCTCCCAGCTCCAAGCAACCCAGACTGGAGAGATGGATGCCTCTCATTTGGGAAAAAGAAATAGTATTAGCCAGATGCTGGTGATTCATGCCTATCTTCCTAGCTATTCAGGAGGCTGAGATCGGAGGTCATGGTTCAAAGCCAGCTTGGGCAGTTCAAGTCTATGAGATTCATCCCAAATTAACCACCAAATAGACGGAAATGAACCTGTCACTAAAATGATAGAGTGCTAACCTTGAGCAAAAAAAAAAAGCTCAGGAACAATGCCCAGGCCCTGAGTTCAAGCGCCAGGATTGACAAAAACAAAACAAAACAAAACAAAAAACACCCCAAACAAAAACAAACAAAAAGCCTCACAACAAAATAGAATTAAATTATTGTCTTGAACTTAAACCCAGTGCCAGGTTTTGTGCAATGAATCCCAGTGGTGGTAAGTGAAAGCTTCGTGGTCTTTGTTAGCAGCCCAGACCCCCTCGGTAATGGACAGTTATGGGTCTCTCATCCTTCTTTGAATCTAGCAAGAAGAACTGAGGGCAATAGTCCCCTTGCTGGAGAGTACGAAGTCCAAGTATCAGAGGGTTTGTTTTGGGGTTCAGTACTAGGCCTTCAATACTAGAAGGAGAAATGGCACTGGGTAGACCCTGACTTCCTGTGAGCAGATCAGAGTTGATAGCATCCAGAGGGGCCCTGTGTGCTGGAAAGACAGTATACAGCTGGCACTGCTTCAACAACAGTACCCCTGGAATGTGTCTGTCCAGAGTCAGTTCAGCCAAGGGACTTTCTGTACCACCCGTTTCCCAACGTTGGGCAGGACAATGATTGCCAGGCCAGTGCTCACAGTGTGGCCCCTAGAACTGTCTTAGCACCAGGCAGAGACTTGTGGCCTAAGTGTTAAACTTATGTGTTAGCCCTCAGTACCACCAGCTTCAACATGGACCTCAGGGAGAACCTGAGAAAGTGGAGGTCTTTGTCACTGTGAGACTTTGGCATGCTCTAGTTTATCATACACCTAACCCTAACCCTAACACTAATGCTCATATACTGGGTGGTAATAAGAACAGAAAAAGCCAGGCTAAACAAGGAATAAGGATCTCCTTTCATCTCTCATCATGGCCTGTAGCAATCCTTTGTGCAGACCCCTAGGCGTCTTACTGCCATGGCCTTGTTCAGTCCTGTGTGCAGACCCCTGGTCATCTCATCACAATGGCCTTGAGCAGTCAAAATTGTGGGCCCCTGGGCATCATGTCAAGGCTCACTGCTGCAGGAAGACTTGCACATGAACAATGTGCTGATTGGACTTAAGAGATGTGATGGAAATGGGCATCCAGTTAGAGTGAGTAAATGACACACAGAAAGCTCATACAGGCTGTGTGGAGCCTCTGATTGGGTCGGGGGACTGCTATGGCCCACAGGGTGTCCAGTAACCTTGAAAGTCACATAGCTCTCTCCTAGAGTTACCTGAATAACAACTGGCACAACACACCCCAGGTGTGCCATCCCTTGGGACCCTTCCCATCTAGCAAGAGCTCTGTTTATTTTTTTCTTCACTAAATCTTTGCCATTTTACTTTTCCCTCTGTATCTGTGACTCATTCCTCAAGACTGTAGAGACAAAGGCCCTAATCCAGGTGCTGCAAATACTCAGTAAGCATAAAACTAGAGCAAGGGCTGGTGAAACCTAACATGGCGCAGACTCTAGTAACTCCATCTTTGTATATCTGTCTATATTCAGAGAATCTAGAATAGCTGCAGCACCAGGGGAAGAAATATGGCCCCATGTAACTATCTCCAGCAGTAGCTCCCTGCCACTGCTTGCTGCCAGATGGAAGTGAAAGACCCCAGACTCCTGGGATACTTTCGTCTATGGGAGGGTGCCCCAGAAACCAAGACTCCAAACCAGCAGATGCAACAAGCAAGAGTTTATTCAGTGTTTGCGCAAACAGTCTCTCTGCCCTGGCAAGGGGGAGAGCCCTGAGCAGTGGTTACAGGCATTCTTAAAGGCAAAATCCACAAGATTAGCATATAACACCAGGTGTCCCAGGGATTGGCCCGTTTAAAAGTCACTATGTACTCCAGCAATCATTTTGCTATGCAGGAAACTTTGTAACACTCTTTGTAAAATGGTTGGCTCAGGGCAAATCTAGGGAGAGCGGTCACCCTGGAGGGGAGTTCACATAGTTACAGGCTTGTGATTGGTTGACATTTGACCTAGTTTGCTGGACTCGCCAGATGGTCCTTATCTTGGGTCCCATTTGGAGAATTTTTAAACAAGAACTTAGAAAAACATACTCTTTTGTTCTTTATCTTTAGCCACAGACCTTGTCCCGGGGCCGGCATCTGGACTCTGAAACTTTTTACTTATATTTAGGGAGGGGAAGGGTCAGTGTTAGCGTAAGCAAGTTTACAGAAGCAAAATCAGCAGTTAGCAATTGTAAAATGTAATTCTAATTTTTAATCTTTCATTCCCTCCTTTTTCTTTGGACTAATTTTAATCTTAAAATTCAGGGTGTTTTTATATTATCTTGTGGGGTGTCAGTTGTTCTCAATGCTTGGTATTGTTGGGTTAATACCATGGCCTGTGTAATGGATAGCCTTTCGCGGATAAACTGTAACAGCCTATTAAGAATGCAGGGGCCAAAAGTAAGAAGCAAAAGGAGAATAAGCAGGGGTTCCAGAATCATGGAAATCAGGGTGGTCATCCATGGAGACCTACAGTTAATGTCAGAAGTAAGAGAACTACACCAGCCAGGGCAGTTATTAGGGTTGTCGCCCATGGGGACCATGAGAAGAGAGGCTGATAACATGGCACAGTCCCTCAGACTCTTCTAACCAAGGTCAAACTTTTTTCTAATACAAAGGCTACCTTGCTTTATGAGAAGTCCAGTTCCAGGCGATTTCAGAGAACTACCTCTGCCAATGAGTCTACCTGGTGGCTCTAACTGAACCAGTATCTAGATTGCAGTAGGCATATAGATAAGACAAAGAATATTTCACATCAGTACACCAATCCTGACTTTGTATAGCACAGCTAACTTAATTTTATATCAGCTCTACTCATAAGCTCCAATTTTAAGACATATTTATACCATTTGTTACATACTTATACTTTCTGAGGTTTGTCTTTTTTTTTAAACATTTAAAGACAATCCTTACTTTTTAAATCCTTTTTTTTTATCCAGGATGCCAATTTTTTCCCAATTTTTTTCCCAAGGCTTTTTTTTGGTCACCCTCCTCTTCTTTTCAGTTTCTTGAGCATCCTTGTGACTAGAGTTTAAAACTGTCCAATTTTCCTTTGGCTTGTGGAACCTTTATCTTAGAACAGCCTTAAGGCACCACTGTGATGTAGAAGCTTGCTAGATTTTAAGGCTAAGAGAACTACCTCCATTGATAACACACTCAGGTTATTACCATACCAGAGCCAAACTAGGCTGTGTCCATAGAGTGGATTTCCAGTCACTATGCACTGAAGTGTCTAAGGTAAGCAAGCCAGTGATATCCTTGTCCCCAGTATCCACTGTGGGAATAGAGAGGATTTCTGGATATTACCCAGAATAATGTCCCACAAGATCTTAGATTTAGCAGCTTTTAACCAGGATGCAGTCTCAGGTATGAAACCAGGCAGGAGTTCAGTCTACTTTTACCACAGTGGAGATAGTCTGGGTGACGACATAGATTTCCTCCAGGGGACTGTGAGGCTGTCTTCAAACTCTATCCATTAGGATATGCAGCGACAGCAGCAGCAGGATCTCTCAGTGTCTCCAAGGGACTGTCACACCTCATGCTGGGCTGTGAATTCCTACACAGACTGGTTAAGGATATAATGTATAGGCTTGACAGGTTTTGATCCTGCTGGTTTTTAAGATCTTTAAACAATAGCCCAGGACAATTTACCAAAATCACAACTTTTTTTACTAACCAGATATTTGTAAATAGACACAGAAGGCTTAGAAGGCTTAGTCTTGTAGCCATCCCTGACAGATGCAGTCTCCACACCTTGTACACCTACAACTGTTAACACTATTTTGTCTTATTTCTCCAAAACTGACTCTGGACCCTTGATCTTAAAAAGGGGGTAGAAGGGCGAAGGTCCATCTTCTGTAACTTCTTCAAGCTGACTTTAGGGCGTTGATCCTACCTAGCCAGGAACCTATAACCTTAGCCTATTTTACAAAGAGGCTATCAGGGTTAAATGTCATTAAGAACAATATTTTGACAACTGCACAGACCTTTTCTCCAGCTACAGCAGTGTAGTTTGTTTAGCACACTGGTTTGCAAAAACATCTTTTTAGATGGCTTAGGAATGTGATCTCTAGTGACCCTAACAATGCCTAAGTTACCTTTGCAGGCCTTTAGAAAGAGATCAATGGACTCTCAGGTTTACAAACTTTTTCCTGAGAAGATGAATTTAATGTAGCTGATGTCAGCTCAATAGTTACTGCCAATGAAAGCTTTTGGCACATAAAGGGGTTGAGATTTAAAATATTTTATAACATTAGCTTTTTACTACTATCACAGAGGACTGGCAAGTTTCTGTCCCTTACAAGGTAGATAGTCATGGACATCAGACATGCTTACAAACTCTTTTTATGACCTCCCGGCTCTGACCAGTTTTGAAGGGCCACACACAAATGACTCTAGGATCTGACATTTTTGCCATCCAAGCAGTGGCTTACTGCCTCTGGATGCTTTTCCATTTTTCTTGTCCCAGGAGTGTCTTCTCTACACTGGATAAATGCCTCATTGGCATTTCCCTTAGCTGATTGCTGGACTTGAACTTGGGGCCTGAGTGCTGTTCCTTAGCTCTCCAGCTCAGGGCCAGCACCCTGCCATTTTGAGTTCAGGACTCAGGCCTTGAATGCTGTCCCCTAACTCTTCAGTCCAGGGCTAGTATTCTGCCACTGTGAGTCTCGAGCTTGGGGCTTGAGTACTGTCCATTGACTCTTCAGGCCAGGGCTAGTACTCTACTGGCTGAATAGAAGTGACAGTCTCACAGGAACCTTTTTGTGCCCAGGCTGGCTTTGAACCAGTTTCAGATCAATGAGTCTTACAAAAGACCATTTTACTCCAATTAAAAGCAACAAGGTGGTCAACATAGAAGTAGCTTTTAAGCATGCTCTTACCTGAAACTTATTAAGAGTCAAAGTTACATCTGACAAACTTGTAAGAATCCTCTGTGCTTTGCTCTGGACTTTGCTGGAAACTTAAAAAAACCTATAAGAGCAAACTAGAATAGCAACTATTTTAGTAATCCTAATTTTATTTTCTGTGCACATTGAAGCCAATGTTCAAAACAACTTTATTTTTACTTTTATATCTAAAAATCCATTTTCTATTTTTTAAGTCTCCTATTAATCTTCTTTTTAATATTGTATACCTTAGTTTTTATTTGCATTTGAAAAGATCCCTTGAAATCTTGAGGCCAAGTGTCTCTCATTGCCTCTTGGCTGCTTGTTTTTTTTAAAATCAATTTTTGATATATCTACAGAGTATAATCTCCTTGATTTAAACAAATGACTAAATGTCTTTATCATTCTTAATGTCCATGCTCTGTGAGATTTTTTTTAAAAAATGTGATTCATGAAGCCCTGGGGTCCTAAGAGGTTGGTAGAAAATAAATGCAGCTTTGGCAGAAGATCTCTCGAACTCTCTGCATTTGTTTATCAGCAGACAAGTTGTTCCCTCCTTGAGGACCCTTGGATAAAGCCAAGGGACTGGGACCAGAGCATTTATCTGAGGGACAATGTTGGCTGCTTGTTTTAAAACAGACACACATTAAGATTTTTAAACTCAAATGACAATTTTTCCTTAATGTGAAAATAACAATCATCATAACTGAACCAAAAAGCTAGACTTAGCATCTTTATGACTTTTTTTTAAATTTTTTATTGTAAAGATACTATACAGAGG